>NC_053156.1:52517600-52672600 GCF_016835505.1 Polypterus senegalus
TCACCCAGAGAGGCTGCCATCTAGCATGTAGCCCTGCCATGTTGTCTCCCCCTGCCATTCCACCACACTGGCCTCTCAGACTGGCATTATTCCTCGCTCCACCCATGCCGGCATGGCATCATGCCCATTTCTGCACTGCAATCTTCAGCTACCCTCCTGTCTAAGGCAGGGGACACCCTGCCACTCCTTATTTGCCTCCTGGGCCTTCCATTACATTGCCATCCTTTACACTTATTTTTATCTTAATTTAAATAGTATATTTAGGTAAGGTGATATAATTGGAAAATACAAGAACAATTTGACTTTGTAATAATTTACTCAATGAAAATGATCCGAAACAGTATGAAATTTCTGCCTGTGGAAGTACACCCTTGGCTCTAATAGCTTATATTGCCCCCTCAAGTAGACCTTTTCTGTAACTGTCTAGCACTCTCTGACATCATCTGGGAGAAAGGTTCCCTACTCCTCCATGCAAAATTCTTCTAGCTGTGCAATCTTTGAGGGGTAACTTGGGTGCACAGCCCATTTCAAACCCCCCTCAAATCTCCATGGCATTCAGATCTGGGCTTCACCTTGGACACTGCAGAGCTCTCCATTTATTTCTTTTCAGCCATTCCTTGGAGGATGTACTGGCATATTTAGGGTCAAAGACACTCTGAAAGGTCCACTTCTGTTTGTGTTTTACTCTTCTGACAGATGGTCTCACATTGTCCTCAAGCATTCTCTGGTATAATTTAGAATTCAAACTGGATTCTATGAGGGTGAGTTTCCCGAGCCTGATGCAGCAATGCAGCCCGAAACCAGAATATTTTCATCACTATGCGTTACAGGTTGTTCTGGTGAAATGGTGCCTTTGGCTCTCACCAAACATATCTTCTGGTGCTGTAACCAAATAACTCTATCTTTACCTCGTCGCTCCAGAGCACATTTTTCCAGAAATCTTTATCTTGGCCTGGTTTCCTTTCTGCTTAGCGTCTTTCTAACGGTAGACTCATGCACTCTGATATCAGCAATGTCAAGACCTACATGTAAGTTCCATGATGGAATTCTGGGGTTCTTACAGATTTCCATCAGAATCTTGCATTCTGCTCTCTGAAATTGCCTGGGCAGCCTGGCTTGAACAAGTTGTTTGAAATCTTCTCCACTTGTAGTTTATCTTTCAGACAGTGGAATGTTTTATTTCCGGTTGTTTCTTTTTAAATCCGTTCCCAGGCTCATCAGTATCTATAATCTTCTTTCTGAAGGCCACAGAGAAATCTGATAACACATTTCAACAGCAAGGAGCAAACCAAACTAAATGCGTGAGGTTTAAGTAAGGCAGGTTCTGACAGGATAATCTCTAATGATGTTCTAATCATTTGTTCCCGATCTAGGTATTTGATAAATATAGGTGTGTACTTACTTTTACCAACTAGTCAATTTGCATTTATGTTTATTTAAATTACACAATGGACTACAGAATCTAAATATTATGTGATGTATCACCTTTAACTAAAGATACTGCTTAAATGAAGACCACATCTTGATATGTCCAAATATTGTGAGATTTCCTCCCCAATGGTCGAGGGTTTCTTGTCCATTGACTAGGCAACTGCAGATTCACAGCCACCAAGGCATACAACAAGTTCACAGCCAGCCTGCGTAGCACATCTGTTGTCCGATGGGTGATGCAAGGAACATTGTAACCCGGCCACTGACTTGGCCCTGTCTCTGCTCATTTGGTATGTCTGTGTGTATTGAAGTGGTAGCTCCCATTTGAATTAATACCCTGACTCTTCCTGTTTTTATAGGAATAAAGTTGGTTTTCTTAAAGTCTTTGGACTCAGCATCTTCCCTTGGGTTTAGAACAGTGACTCACATGTCACAATATGCTATAAAAGAAAAAAAAACACTTCCTGGTGTTAATTTACTGTTTTACATGTCTGTATATCTGCATGTCCCAGACACTCTAGTGTGCATGTGCAACCAACACTTTGCAACATATGCAGATAAGAGGTCCCTGAAGCAGAATGCAGGAGAGAGAAAAGGCTAAGGGGCAAAGTCCCAGGCCAGTCCTAACAAAAGGGTTGTTTCTGCTACTCATTACAGAAGGCAGGCAGCACTGGACTCATCAATGGATGGTTTCTGGCCTCCAGTCTAGAACTGAGGCTTAGTAATGTAAAACTACCGGTGGCGACAAGAGCGAGAGCTCTGGTGACAAGGACTAAACACTCTCAAGAGACATTAAGGGGTTGACTCTATAAGTTTTCCCGTATTGACTTTAAAAAGATACTTTTTGGTGAAGAGCCTGAATGCGAGGTGGAGGCCAGAGTAAGCCCCTTGAGTTCAGGAGAGAGTGAGTATGGGAGGCGAGAAGGCAGATAGATGGTTGGAAGTGGGCAAGAAAAAGATTTACCTCAGTACATATGCAATACATAGCTACATTTGTATTTCCTTTACAGTTTGTGTTTTCCCTTTACTCAAACCTTTCTTGCCTTTTTTAATGTATTTTAATGCATTTGACAAGCCTTTCTGTTCTGGGTTAGTTTGGCATGCCAAGCTACCTTTGTCAAAATACATACAAAAGAAAAAATTATGGAATAAAAATAAATACAATATTTATGCCTTATATGTAAGTGATTTTTTTTAACTGCCTTACTGTATATGTGTTTTTCTTTCTTATTCAATCCATGTGTTCTCTGAACGTAGTTATTCCTAAGTGTCTGTTATTTTTGTCTTTTACTTGTAATGCACATTTCCCATTGTGCATACTGCAATTTCCCTTGGCCTGGAAAGATAAACACACTCTTGAGAAATGTACAGACTAGAGGGGAAGAGAAAAAATTAAATTAGAGTTGAAACGAGAGGGGCAGACTTGAATAACATAACAAGATGTAACTAACAGATGTAGCAGTTCTCACCTTTTCCTGTCATCCATGTAATCTTTCTGTACTCAGGCTTCATCTCCCTACTGACTGCTTGCTTCTTCTTCTTGCCAATTGTACTCGCTGGGCATGTTGGTCTGGCGGCTAATGCACTAGATTTTAAACAAAAGCATTGTTGGTTAATTGCCTGGAGACAAAGAATACAAATAAGAAGAGGATACTTCACTTAGTGGAGTCCTTCAGAAGTCTGTCCTCTCACCTTTATATATTTTTTATCATATTAATGATTTAGATTTTCATAGAAGTTAGTAAACTTGGGAAATTCACAGATGACACCACAATTAGAAAAACAGCAGTCACAGAAAAGGAAGCGAAAACAATTCTACAAACAGTGGGCAAAAATTTGGAAAATGAAAAGTGCTACATGTAGAGTGTCACACATGCACATCTGTGGATCACCCTCCAGACTCATCTATTACCACTCCAAGTCGAGGGGGGAGCTCACGTTAACCTTCTCCTCTTCTTTTAGCTCCGCAGTACCGAGAAGATGCTCAGTCCACCCCTTCCAGTCTCCCGTCTTTAAAGCCTGCCGCTGCCGGGTGTAGGCAGTCAGTTGTGAACCAACTGAACGACAGAGTGCAGCTCCCAAAAACCTAGTGAAGACTACCAGAAATATCAACTGACTTACCCTGCTCTTTATTTGTTGTTGTTTTCTTATAGAAGCGTGTATAGTGGCTCTTTTGCGTTCCATTCTTTTGACTGTATTAAATGGGAACAACCAGGTTGACATTCCAAAATTTTCCTATGGGAACCTGCAATGCCATATTTGACCACAAGGTGTAAGGAAGATGAATTACTGCATACAGTGTCTATAAAACGTAATCAACCCCTCAGAAGTTTTCACATTTTATTGATATGTAACGTTGAATCACAGTGGATTTCATTTGACTTTTCTGACACTGATCAACAGAAAGAGTCTCTTTAATGTAAAAATAAATTACAAATACAAAACACAAAATTAATCACATAATTATTTACCATCTTCAAGTCAGTATTCAGTTGACTGACTGTCATAGCTGATAAGATGTCTCTTTGTCAGCCATGACAGTCTTGAGTCTGTGTGCTTAGATCTCTATCAGCTTTGCACATTACTGCCATTTTCTCCATTTTCCAGCTCTGTGAGGTTGCCTGGGGATTGTGAGTGAACAGCCACTTGCAAATCCAGCTACAGAGTTTCGATAAGATTGAGATCTGGATTCTGACTTAGCCACTCCAGGACATTAATGTTGTTGTTTTTAAAATCAGTCCTGTGTAGTTCCGGCTTTATGCTTGGCATCATTGCCTTGCTAGAAAACATGTGTTCTCCCAATGTGTATGTTTCTTGCAGACTGCATGAGGTTTTTCCCCTTTATTTTATCACTTTCAAGCCTACCAGACCAATATGCTGCTATCCCCAGAGATGGTGTGTTTTTTGATAATGTGCAGTGTGATGTTTTTATTCTGATGGCCAGCTGACTTCAGAGTCTACCATGTGTCTTCTGAGATGTTATGTGTGTGTGTGTTTTTTTTAACAGTGGCTTTCTAATAAAGCTGAGATTGGTGAAGCACTTGAGCATCAGTAGGTAGTTGTCATATCCACAGTCTCTCCAGTCTCAACCACTGCAGCTTGTAACTCTATCAGAGTTCTCATAGATCTATTGGCAGCCTCCCCAACTAGTCTACTTCTAATTTGAGTCTTCTTTCAGTTTTTGTGGATGCTGTAGGCAGATTTACAACTGAAACATATTCTTTCCAGTTCTTCATGATTGATTTAACTGAACGCCAAGGGATATTCAGTGACTGGGAAATTTTCTTGTCTTCATCCCCTGACTTTTCACAGTGTTGCTTGAAGTGTCCTTTTGTCTTCATTGTGTAAATAAAGATACTGCTTAAATGAAGACCACATCTTGATATGTCCAAATATTTTGAGATTTTTGAGTTCTTTTGAGACCCTCCCCAATGGTCGAGGGTTTCTTGTCCATTGACTAGGCAACTGCAGATTCACAGCACCACCAAGGCATACAACAAGTTCACAGCCAGCCTGCGTAGCACATCTGTTGTCCGATGGGTGACGCAAGAAACATTGTAACCCGGCCACTGACTTGGCCCTGTCTCTGCTCATTTGGTATGTCTGTGTGTATTGAAGTGGTAGCTCCCATTTGAATTAATACCCTGACTCTTCCTGTTTTTATAGGAATAAAGTTGGTTTTATTAAAGTCTTTGGACTCAGCATCTTCCCTTGGGTTTAGAACAGTGACTCACATGTCACAATATGCTATAAAAGAAAAAGTCTTCATCCCGTGACTTTTCACAGTGTTGCTTGAAGTGTCCTTTTGTCTTCATTGTGTAAACGAGGCCACCATACTGACTCACCACAAGCTGCCTCTTCCAGATAAGCTGCATTTAGACAACAATCAACTGAAACATCAGGCAGGTGACATCCACTGAACTAATGATGTGACTTCTGAACCAATTGGCTAAGCCAATGATGATTTAGGTGTGTCGTATTAAAAGGGGTGCGTATTTACATGATGAATTATTTTATGTTTGACATTTGTAACTCATTTAGATGACTTTGCATAGACCTGTTTTCACTTTGACATTAAGAAGTCTTTTCTGTTGATCAGTGTCAAAAAAGCCAAATTAAGCCCACTATTCAATGTTGTATAAAAATAAAATGTGAAATACTTTTTATAGGCTTTGAAATATTATTCAAAACACTGTCTTTCAGGAAGCCACATCCGAAATTTAGGGCTTTACAATCACATAATATTCTTGTCATCTAGGCCAGCGGTTCCCAACCTGTGGTACAAGGGGTACGCGAAAATAATATTGGTAATGGCGGAAAACACCAAAAAAAGGACAAATGACAAAAAAAAAAGTCTATGATCAAGAAATTGGATTTTTGGAAATCATGTATCAAAAAAGACCAGTGTGAAGTTTCTTATCTGAGAACGAGCTGAAATTGTCAAAGGTAGTAAAAAGTAGTATAATAGCTCACTTAAAAGGACTTAAGGTGTCGTTCAGACAGTATTTTCTGATGCAAAATAGTGAAGATAACTGGATTATAAATCCATTCAACGAATTGTTTTTTCCAACCCACTGAATCCAAACACAGGGTCTGCTGGAGCCAATCCCAGCCAACACAGGGCACAAGGCAGCAAACAATCCTGGGCAGGGTGCCAACCCACCACAGGACACACACAAACACTCCCACACACCAAGGCCGAGTTAGAATTACCAGTCCACTTAACCAGCATGCCTTTGGACTGTGGGAGGAAACCCACACAGACACGGGGAGAACATGCAAACTCCACGCAGGGAGGACCTGGGAAGCGAACCCGAGTCTCTTAACTGCGAGGCACCACTGCGCCACCATGCCGCCCAAATTGCTTCTTCAACAAGTCGAAAAACTATCAGTTTACGAAAAGGAAAAATTGATTGAACTTTCGACTGATTCTTGTTTACAATTTGATTTAAAAAAAAGAAATGTCATTGACTTCTAGGCAGCAGTGGAAGAAGAGTACCAAGAACTCAGTGATAAAGCAATAAAATATTTATTACTTTTCCCAAACACAGAGCTTGTCAAAAGAGCATTCTCGTCTTATGCATATATTAAGAATAAATATCACAACAAGCTTGACGCAGCTCCTGATTTGAGCTTATATCTGTCTTCATTTGAACCTGATTTTAAAAAACTCGGATCCATGAAACAAGCACAAGGATTGCATTCAAATTATTAAGAGCCACGCTGGAAGATTTGTATATCAAGGTGAATAATTGTTATGTACTTTCATCATAAGATAATGTGGGTAAAAATTATTCTAATGCTGTTTTACATTTTTTGATCTTATGTAAGGCTGCTATTATAAAAAAAAACAACTTTTTTTTTTTTTGATTTTATTGAAATCACACAACATTCCATACAAACAGATCAATTTTTACAAAAATAAGATTGAAAACAAATCAACCTCCAACCCTGAGAAAGACAGCTAAGCCAGCAGAGTAAAACTTAAAGCTAGTGAAAATAAAAACACTTTTTTGAGGGATGGTTGGGTGTAATAAGTGAATCAAGGGGTACAGCTAAGAAAAGAGGTTGGGAACGGCTGATCTAAGCAATGTGCATAAACATTTAAAAAAGTAAATAAAATGTTAAGCTGTATCATGAAACTATTGAATTTCAGTTGAAGGATGTCAGAGTGGATAGTGCACTTATGAGACTGCATCTGGACTTCTGTGTGAAGTGCTGCTCACATCACAACAAAACAGAGTTCTAGAAAAGACACAGAGGACAGCCACCTGGTGCATCCTGGGACTAAAAGGTATGACCTGCTGGGACAGACTAAACCTCTTTAGTCTCAAGCACCAACTTCTACCATGGGGCATGAGAATGAGAGAAGAAGGCTGCAGTTTCTACAGATTGTACTGTACAAACTACACCAGTGCCATCCCTAGCCTATTTGGAGTCCTAATTGATTTTTATGTTTTTGAGCCCACGTAACACCTGGCTGCGGCAGAAAGAATGTCATTTCCGGAGGGTGGGACTGGACTGCATGTCTGCCTTGGGGGTTGCCAACCGGGATTCTGACTTGTTGCGTTGTGTGGTGGATGTGGCAACGCACTGTGCCAGTGTATGCTCCCCAACTTGACTTGATTTGGGCTGAAAGTGCTTAAACACCAAAGTCTCTGCTCAGGTTGGTTAACTCGCTTAGATCAAAAAAGGTCTCTGAATATCATCAAGACCACTGAGGCAAGGAAAATCAATCTGCCCAAGCTTCTTTTGCAATAGAGGGAAGAATGTAAGGAGGTCTTTGAAAGGGAAAAGGCCAAATATAAACCCCTGACATGGGTGCTCCCACTTTAGATTGAACACAGAGGATTCTCTGCACAGCCATTGGGACAGATTAGAGACCTCAGTTTGAAGTTTGGGAGACATAGCCAGTAGAGGCTCATGATGGTGCTGGAAAAGAGAAGAGGTTTGAAGGTGAAGTCTACTGGGGGATGAACAGTGATTGAAGCAGGATCATGACTACAAACATTGTGATGAATACTGGATTGCAACTGATCACATCAAATCCTGGCAACCAGCAGTAGTCACCCAAATGCTGCTACAAATGGTATGGTCTCTGACCAGAGTCTTGCAGCAGTATTCCAGTCTGATCCCAGTTGCATCTGTTCTGTTGTGACTGGTCCTGTGGTTACTTCTCATTCTCATCCATTTGCTCTTTATTTCTGCATGGCAGATATGCTGGCCTGTGCACCTCTAATTCTGTCTCTTTCCACTATCTGTTCCAAGAACAAAAGAAAACTGAGGTCGCCAATTAAAAAGTGTGGAATGTCTTGAATAAAACCCATAAGAATGAAAAATGAAAAAAGAGATCTGCTTAATATCTTTTTGGTTTCTCCTAGACAACAATGAAATCAGAATTCAATTAAACGGAGACATTTTCTTTTGTCTCCTGCTTCTCCTTTTGAGTTACAGCAGAGATCTTAGCAAAGTTACACAGTGGGCTCAAATTTTGCAAGCGGTGTCTTGACATTTATTTGCAATTTGAAAGTATTTTCCTGCGGTGGGCTGGCGCCCTGCCCAGGGTTTGTTTCCTGCCTTGCGCCCTGTGTTGGCTAGGATTGGCTCCAGCAGACCCCGTGACCCTCAAGTTGGGATATAGCTGGTTGGATAATGGATGGATGGAAGTATTTGCATTGTGTGCTCAGTAATATATTATGAAATGTATGGTCAGTTGTTTTTGATAATAAAACCCTTTACTGTGATTACAAAATAGAAGTCCTTGGTTTTGAATAATATTATTAGTTGCAAAAATCATAGACGTCAAACTCCAGGCCTGGAGGGCTGCAGGTTTCCATTGTAACTCTTTTCCTAATCAGTGACCAGGTTTCACTGCTAATTAACGTCTCTTCCCTTCAGTTTAATAGCGCTGTTTTTAAGGATTCAGTCCTGACTTGATTCTTTTCATCATTAAATGGTAGCCAAACAGAAATGAGACATGAAATGAGCTGGCAGATGACCAGGTAAATTTGGGCTTCAGACTCCAACCAGTTTCACTCCAACCAGGTTCTTAATGTGAAGCCGATTGTTACTGTTAATTAAACCCACTCTTTAATTCCACATCTTGTTGCTGCTCTCATTCTGCCACAGCAGACATTTCCAATACTGTTGATTTTTTGTTTTTTATAAGAACAAAGTCAAAATGTTTTGGTGACCTCGGAGATTAACCGTACTTAGACCTTCACCTTTTTTGGGCACAGGTTAAGCTGGTCATGTGGCAGCTCGTTTTGCTTTTTATTATCATTTGGCTGCTAATTAAGGAAAAAGAAACAACTATGGGGCCTGAGTCAAGTTAACTAAAACTAAGGCAAAAGATGTGAATTAGCAGCCAAAACTGGTCACTAATGAAGAAGATGGTTAGAATGAAAACCTGCAGCCACTGCAGCCCACCAGGACTGGAGTTCAACACCCCTGCTCTAAATTATGCTGCTGTGCTCCAATTAGAAAATACTAGAGGTAAAGGTTTTGGAATTCAAACCCAGAGGTTTGGTGTTCAAATCCCACTGCTGACACCACTGTGTGACCACAAGAAAGTAACATCGTCTGTCTGGGCTTCATCTGGAAAAACACAAGATATGTAATGGATCATAGCTCAGATATTGGAAGTCACTTTAGATAAAGGCACCAATCCCATAATAAGCAAAAAATATGAAGTCTGGAAATAGGCTAAAACAAGACTGGGAAGAGACCTCACAAAACCTAACACGCTTTTCAAACCAAATCTTCCATTTTGGGTACTTTCACCTCAGTTGTATCTCATGTCTCCTTTTTGTCTGAAGCTCTTTCTCCTAAGGATTTTTAGGAGAAACATCTATGCCAAAGTTGATTCTTAAATGAAACATAAATGAGAATCTCTTTTTAGTCTCATGAGCCATCAAAGATCAACCTTTGTGCAATAACATTTTCCTATGGGAATGAACAGCAAGTAAATGAAAAGCATGGGTAACAAAATGAAAACAGAACAAGGAAAAAAATAAATGTAGCATTCAAATAAAGGAGAAGAGAAAAAACAGAAATGCAACGTCTCAGTTACAAGTCGGCCTCAGAATTAGGAGAGGAAGGGGAACAAGCAAAAATAACTGCTACAGTTTTCAGATAAGAACTGGAAGACAAAGAAAGAGAAAACTAACCACTTTAACTTCTGCAAAAATGAATACTGCATCTTACACAGTAAAATACACAGCCATCTTAAAATAGTGTCCACGTCCTATGTGTTCATTCCAAAAACTCTTAGTAAGATCCTCCAAGCAGGCATTTGCAAAGTGTCACTCAGTGACCAAAACAAGGCCACGTTCATCTGGGCTGTTCTGGTACCAAACCGTGGATGGCAGAGCCCATGGCTACGTTAACAGGCTCAAGGCAAGGACTAGTTCTACAAAGGGTGCCTGTCCGATACAGGGCAGACATTCATGCAGGAACACACAAACAGACATACACACACACACTCGCTCAGTTTAGAGTTGACTTTAAATGCATCATGTTTTGACAACTGACATTTTTGATCTTGGCCCATTTCTCAGACTAATCTATATTTTGCCCCTTGGCAGCTACTTCCTGGTAAATCTTAAATATATTTGTTGTTTAAGAAGAGCATCTTTCAAATTCCCAATATTCTGTTGGTTTCTCCCTCAACTCCAAAAAACTTACATGTGAAGTTAAATTGTGTTTTGAGGTGTAAAAGTGTTCACAAAAGGCACTTTAACCTTTGTGGTTCTTTTAAAATTGGGGGACAAGTTAATACTGGAAAGGACTAAAATGTTTGCCTTGATTCACACATATGTCCTGCAAAACTTTTCAACATTCACTCAGCACAGATAAGGTCAAACACAACACAAGAATATCTCAACACTGGCCGAAGCTAGCTACCTCAGCTTTGATACTCATGAGGCGTCCCTGCCGGGATTCACTTTGGTGTTGATCCGTCTTCAGATCGCTTCCCTTCAGAATACTCTAGAAAAAGCCACAAACCACCACTCCTGTTAGGCTTTTGTATCCTGATGGCTACCTTTGAAAGGGCTAAACAGTCTAACAGAAACCAAAGACCCCCCTGACAATATGTAATGCAGTTTGTTTCATTAACAATCATCGGTTAATGCTAAATGTCAGGAAACACCAGGACAAATTCAGCAAAGCAATGCTCAAACTACTTCAATCATTAATTATATTTACTTGAAGCAGACCCCCGTGACCCTGTGTTCAGATTCAGCGGGTTAGAAAATGGATGGATGGAGGTTGTCACACACGCGCGCATGGGAGGCAGCTAAAGGGCTCGAGTGAAGGCAGTTCTGAGCCATGCCGGGATGTGGCAGAGTGCACTAACTCTCTTTCTCACTTCCCTGTAGACCTAACCCGGGAGGTTCCACCTGTCTCTCTGGACGTCACTTCTGGGACCGAGCCAATGGAGACAGACCTTGCCAGCTCCGGCCCCCCTGATGTCACATCCGGGACTAATCCAATGAAAGATGAACACGTGCCCAATCCTTATGACCTCACTTCCTGCCTCCCCCTTTAAAAGCCTTCCCTTTTCCCTTCTCTGGCAGTCTTGTTTTGGACTCTGTTGTAAGCACTTCAGTGCTGGTATTTGGAAAAAGAAAACGACTTTGCAGCCAGGATACCTAATTACATGGGTGGCTGCCCCAAACCTTTTTCTGTCTTTGTCTCGTTTTGTGACAAGGTAAATCAGGTAAACCAGATGTAAATGTTAGATATGAAACCATTCAACCTGAACTATTGAAATCGGGGTCACACAGTGTAATGTATTGAGGAATAAAGTTAATTGTAACCAGCAGCGTGGCAGTAGAGGACACCCTCCTTAGTAAGCACAAGAGGTAGCTGGGGACAGGTGGTCAAGGGGGTGGGTGCTTGGAGAGCGGATGTACAGTTTGGGTGTTTTCTCTCTGATGTATAACATTGTTCCTGTACTTAACTGGTTTGGAGTTTTCATTAAAGGAATAGCATAAAGGGGCAACTGTGTGATTTCAGACAGCAAGCTTTGGATCAGGAGGCTGTAGTTTTGGTTGTTGCTGCTTTTGTTTTCTTAAACCATGTGTGATGCTTGGGAATGGAGGGATGGTCTGTAGGTAGCAAAATCTGACCACATCGTCTTCTCTTCGGCATTTGTATTTTGTCTCTCTCCTTCTTGCCTTGCTGCTTCTTCTTCTTCTTCTTCTGGGTGTTTATGGTGGTTGGCAGACCAAAGTAAATGGTGCATTACCGCCATCTACTGAGCTGGAGTGTGGAGCAGAGACTGAGTCAGTATACCCAACTTTAAAATCTCTTGCTGATTGCATTTTGCATGATATTGCATCAGTCACAGTTTTGGACAAATTAATAAGTTCCCATGGTCTGGTTGATTGTTAATTAAGTTACTTTTGACCAGACATGTCCTAAGCGTCCATTTCACAAATTCTTACAGTCATACACTCACTTTATCTAAGCTTAAACATATAAATTCTAATAAACAATTATACTCTTTAACAATCTGTACTTATTTTCCCAGAATTCCTGTCTCTGTCGATTTTGCATCACATACACTGCAGAATTCTATCTACTTACAAAATTCAACGCTACTGGAAAGCTACCTCATGTATATTAATGATATTATTGAGGTCACTTGTACCTGCTTGCTATTTCTGTTACAGAGCATTTTAATTACAGAATGTCAGTTTAAGGGCTGTAAGACATTGTTATGAACTTGGTCACAGAGTTTAAGAGACATCTATCCATCCATCCATTTTCCAACCCGCTGAATCCGAACACAGGGTCACGGGAGCCAATCCCAGCCAACACAGGGCACAAGGCAGGAACCAATCCCAGGCAGGGTGCCAACCCACCGCAGGACACACAGAAACACACTAAGCACAATTTAGAATCGCCAATCCACCTAGCCCGCATGTCTTTGGACTGTGGGAGGAAACTGGAGCAAACTCATGCAGACATGGGGAGAACATGCAAACTCCACGTAGGGAGGACCCGGGAAGCAAACCTGGGTCTCCTAACTGCGAGGCAGCAACGCCACACTGTGACACCCTTAAGAGACATCTAAATAATTCTAAAATAAAAACACACTAAACTAAAACTTCTTCTTTGTAAAAGTAAGTTTTATTTAGACATTACAAAATACAATCCACAACAAATCCTTTCCACCATACAACAAAATCAGTTTTGTTAAGGAACAGTCATTTTCTCATTTTCATCTCTAACTGAAGACCATCATCCCTCCCAATCATTGCCCCAAAGCTCCATACTACACACATATATTCTGGAATTAAACTCAATTCCTATTAACTCTAGAATTACCAAAGCCTACAAAAAAACTCGTAATCCTGTCCCAACTTAACACTAGAATTACCAGAGCCTACGAAAAAACTCGTAGATCCGTCCCACCTTAAATCACTTCGCAACTCTCCATCAACGTCTTTTGTCCTGTAAATGTGTCGATAAGCAGCAGGCAGCCTACTATCAGCCCACCGCTCCATTTTCTCAGCTCAAGTCTGTTTACCTGCGTGTCAATTGCTTAGAGTTGCATAGAGTGAGAAGTCTAACAAAATCACACCTTTTCTAAATACTATATCATCATTTGGAACACATACATTTGTGGTGTTATGGGTCCACAGCTCGCTTAGTAAAGGCCATTTTTAAATAAATAATCACCGCTCTCACGGCGGCTTAGCGAGGGGGCATTGGGCCATAGCAAGCCACGGGGCGATCTGCAGTGTGGGCATTTCTCACCGAGTGCACAGGTGAGGGACTGCCCACATCCGTGATTGTTCCCATGGCTAATGTGCTGCAGCTGCTATGGCCCCTCGCTATATAAAAAGAAGCGCGAGTCGGATAAAGAGAGAACAAAAAAAAAAAACGAACAGGAAAGAAAGAGAAAAGGAAACGGAGGTGGAGCAGGAAGCAGTGAGGAGGGAGCGAGCAAATTGGTGCAGCAGGAAGCAGGCAAGCTAGCGCTCCCTGGCAGCTATAGGCAGCCTGGGTGTTTGGCCAACACCTGGGAGAAGTAGTGGTGTGGAGTGACCGGAAGGCGCAGGACTCTCCGCAGAAGGTAGCGGGAGTCGGGGCTTGGAAAGTGGTGTTCCCTGCGTGAGAGCCTTGGTCGTAGGGAATTCCCAAGTCACTGTCCGGAGGAGCCGACCGGAGCCAAGGATCGGTAAGGCAACTGACAGCAGAGGCAGGCACAAAGGTCAGCTGCAGAGAGAGAGCATCTCCCTTGTTGCGGGGCCCGTATGGGAGGAGCAGGTGAGACGCTAACGCTAACAGGAAAGAAGCACTGGGTTTGTCATTTGTTTTTACAGACTGCTACCTGATGAACGTTTTAACCTCGTTTTTAAAGGATTGTTTTTTGTAGTGGTTTTAACCTCCACATTTTCTTTAATTGGATTATTTATTGAAGATTTGGAAGCACTGCACTATTTATTTGAACACTTTGTTTTTGTTTGGCTGTTTTAATAAAAGCACTTTTGCACCTTTTTATACCATCCCCTTGCTCAAATGTTGTCTCACTGACTAGCTCACTCGGTAACATTATCGACGGTTTTGGGTTCAAGGGCTTCCAAACAGCAATGGGAGCGTGGAGCTGAACCCTCATCGTCACAACATTTCATGTATGTTCCATGTCTACAACATTCTATGTAAACACATCGTTAAAACAGAAACGTTTTTCATGTTTTAGTAATAATTGACAACATGTAGACATGAAATGTATAATGTGTGAAACCAGAAGTCCAAATATCAAATGAAAACTTTCACAAAAGGTACAAATATAACAGAACAAGTGCGCTTCTATTCAAGAATATAGCTGCAGAAAAAGAACTCGTGTTAGGGTGCGACATCGACACACATTTGCTACGACTGCTTTGGTGGTTCAACAGTATCAACTGTTGACTGATAATCAAAACTTCATGGGTTTGAGACCACACAAGTCCGTTTTGAGAAGTGAGCTGCTCTTATTCTTACTAGCAAGCAGCCTGCTATCTCATTCCCCAATAGCCACAAATCTTTCCATCACTCCTTAGCTGCTGTGAAGCCTTCCTTCTCAATATCTATTTTAA
Organism: Polypterus senegalus; assembly: GCF_016835505.1. Taxonomy (NCBI): domain Eukaryota; kingdom Metazoa; phylum Chordata; class Cladistia; order Polypteriformes; family Polypteridae; genus Polypterus; species Polypterus senegalus. The sequence goes on from NC_053156.1 coordinate 52,532,627, forward strand.
TTTTACTTTCTAGCTCCTTTTCCAAAATCTTTTTTACCCACGGCACCTCTCTCGTCACAAACCTCTTTATAAGGTTACACCACCTTGCTTCCCATATGTCAGCGGTGGTCACTTTGGCTATAGGTTTTCATTCTAACCATTTTCATAATTACAGAATAGTTTTTGCAACTAATTAACTTCATTTAATTTATTTGCTATTTAAGAATCAGGCCTTTTAAATCAGGGCTGAGCAACATCTGTCCTGGAGGGCTGCAGTGGTTTCAGGTTTGCTTCATGAGAAATCATTCATTGCTGATGAAGCACTTATTGCTCAAATGACATTTTTCTGCTTCATTTTAATTGTCTCTTGTGAAGATTATGAACCCTTAATTGCTTATGTTAATCTTAAAGAGCTGTATTCATTGTTTTAACTGATCCTTATTAGCAATAAGATACAAATGACAAAGGAACCAGCAGCTCTATATCTAGCTCATCTCCATTTACATTCATGTGTATTCATCATTCACTATTTGGTTTAATTTGGTTTGGTTTGGTTGAAAGTTAAGAACTGGAAATTACTCCATTTTTTTTCTTCACTTGGATGATACATGAATCATTAGAAAGGAAAAAAAATGTATGATTTAAGAACGAACTGACATGGTAGAGTTAAAAAAATAAGCTATGAAATTAAATAAAATCTGTTATAGGGGAAGATTGGCCTCTAATTCAGCAACAAGATTGGAACAAAAACCAGCAGCCACTGTGGCTCTCCTGGATCAGAGTTGGCCACCCCTGCCATATGTACTTCTTTGCCAGGCTAATAATAAGACATCAAAAAGGCCTGCCTTGAACTTTTGCCATTTCCAGCCAGACCCTCTCCTTTCAAAATCAAACCATACTACTAAATAAATTAATCTTTTACCATTATCAAAAACCCTTCCACACTCGCCCACACTTGTTGTGTCCAACTGCAATCCCAAAACACATGTCTGACTGTCTCCACCTGGGCACAGCCTGCTCTTGGGCATTTCATTGTCTGTATCAAATCTTGCTGATATATTCTCTTTCTCACACATAGTTATCCCCACACCAGTTCAAATCCTTTAAAGTCTTTCCCAGCCTTTTGGGTATCCCACTGTCCATACCCCCACTTAAACATTATCGTCAGACTAAGCCCCCCCCACAAACACACACACGACTGAAAGTCTTATACAATTCTGTCATTTTTCAGCAAAAAGCAACATCTGCAAATTCCCTGTACTTTGTTTTCAATTCTGCTACAGATTCATAGCTTCCTGGTCTCTCATCTGCTTTTGGTGTCAAGTTTGACCACACTGTCAGAGTCCTCATTACTGATGTGAACCACAGAGACACAACATATTGAAATTTGTGTACAAAGGCTGAATGCAAAGCCTTGCACAAAGATGTATAAACAGAGACCATCTTCAGTTGAATATCTGTGATATCTCTACCTCCATTTTCCACACATTATCCCAAATACAATCTTCTTACCCTCTCAAACCTGTATCGTCATACAAAATTAAACATCATTTAACTTTTGCCCCCAAATGACAGGCAAAGGAAAACAGTTCCCAAATACAGACATGAAGACCACTAAAGCCTTTCGCATAAAAGTCAAAGTTCTTCCTTTCCATAAATTCAGTTAAACACACATATTAAATATTATTAGTTGAAAAAAAGCACAATTTTCAGTACAGTATTGCAAATGGCAACTCTAAATTGAGCGAGTGTGTGTGAAAAACAAAACTTCAGGGTGAGTCCAGCATAAATCCCTAACACAGTCAAATGCATCCTGGGACTGAAAGGCAGGTCCCTACTTTGAATGGTGTCACACATATGCGCTTAGGAGGCAGTCAACAAGCCATGAGGTGAGTGAAATATCGCAAGACAAAAATAACGTCTCTCTCTCTATGTCATCAGACCCAAAGAAGAAAAATAACTCACCTGCTATACTTCCGGATTCACAAAATGGCCGCTCAACGACACTTTCGCTTCCCATTGACGGCATCACTTCCAGTTCCTTTCCAATGATGGCACGTCCAGCTCCTGATGACGATGTCATTTCCATCTCTCCCATGATGACATCATTTCTGGTTGCTCCCAATGATGTCACTTCTGGCCACCAGCTTTGACATAATTACCTGCCACATCATTTCTGACAACCATTTTTTTTTCTGTATAAAAATCGCCATTTTCCAACTCTTTGTTGTCAAATGCTTTGGTTTTTGATTGCTTTCCTTATTGTTCTACAACGTCCGCTGGACATTACACGCAGTCATTCCCCACCTCTTTTAGATTTTGTGGACTCGATTTCTTTCTTGTTACAATGGTTACAGTTCTGATGTTTTTATCTCTGGAGAGAAGACTATAGACTCAATATTAGTGCTGAAATGTATCTGGGACAGCAGAGGCAGGACTCATTTTATACCTGTGTTTTTGTTTCATTTGGAGTTTTTATTTGTGAAGAATTTCATTTCTGACCCTAGTTTTCAATATAGTTCATTTTTTAAAGGTGTGGCTATTTTTTGCACAGTTTTGTCAAGAGAAGACATGGTCATAAAATGGGCACAAGGCAGGAAAAGGGGCAAGAGTCATATTTAAGAAGCAACTTTCAGGATGCCACTGTCGTTACACTGGCAGTCATATTCCCCAATTATACAAGATGAGGTCCAAACATAAATTCTGAGGTGACTCCCAGTTAAGGGATGGTGGCAGAGCAGAGAACCCCACCCTATTAGCCCAGCCTATTCATAAAGCTAGGAAACATCTGCATAAACCACCACTTCCCAGGATATTTCTCACCAATGCCAGATCAAACATAAACAAAATGGACGAATTACATCTATGGATCTCCGAGAACAAACTCATAAGTGACTGTTGCATTTTACTATTCACAGAGATGTGACTAAATTTGCTTATACTAGACACAGCCATTTAACCAGCAGAACGTACAGCATTCCCTTGGGATAGAAGCAAAAACTCTGTCAAAAGTAAAGGTGGGGGAGTTTGAATTTACATACATAGTAGCTGTTGTACTGACAGGAAGATCATAGGCAATCACTTTTCTCCTGATTTGGAGTATCTGACAATCTAATGCGGGCCCTTTTACTTACCTCGGATGTTTACCATTCTCATAGTTACTGCTGTTTGCATTCCACCAAACGCTAACACTGACAGAGCTTTAGGTTACTTGCTCAACACCATTAATTTACAGCAAAATACTTCTCCCGAAACCGTTCATATTATAGCTGGTGATTTCAACCACACAGACTTAAAAGTAGTTCTCCCTAAATTTCATCAACACATCAATTGTGCAACCAGGGGAAAAACACACTAGACAAGGCTTACTCAAATTGCTATAGGATAAAAAGTTGCCTCATTTAGGCCAATCAGACCATTTATCTATACTTTTGACTCCAGCATATACTCCCCTCAGAAGCAAAGATCAATTCGCCACAAAGACTGCTAAAACATGTCCTGATGGAGCATTTTACAGCTTCAGGATTGCTTTGAAATGATTAATTTGGACATTTTCAAGGACAAGGACTTAGAAGTGTACACTTCAACTGTACTCTGCTACTTTAAAAACTGTTACCAATGTCACTGTCAACAAACATATTCATGTGTACCCCAACCAGAAACCCTAGATGAAGAAGGAGGTAAGATCTCTCCTCAAGCACCACAATGTGGTCGTCAGGTCTGGCAATAAAGCCCTTTACAGCACAGCCAGAGTCAACCTAAAGAGAGCCTTTAGAGAAGCTAAAATGGCCTACAAAAGGAAAATTGAGGACCACTTTGCCAACACTGACCCACAGCGACTTTAACAAGCCATCCAGCGCACCACCAACTACAAAACTAGTAACCGCATGGCTGTCAAAGTGGACATGTCAATGGCAGAGAAACCTAATTATTTCTTTTGTTTTTTTGAGGTGCAAACAACAGAGACAGTCAAATCTAAGCCCCAGCAGATAGGCCTCAGCAGTATCACCTCACCCATACCAACCCTTGACAACCAGACCTTGACAGAGCAAAAGCATGATGTGAGGCAGGTACTCAGATCGGTCAGTTCAAGAAAGGCAGTTAGTGACAGGGCAGGTACTGAAAGAATGTGTGGATTAACTCTCTGGGGTCTTACCAAAGATCTTCAGTCTCACCCTGTCTAAGTCCATCATTCCATCTTGCCTGAAGTCTACCGCCATCATTCCTCTACCAAAAAAACTGTCATCAGCCATCCCAATGACTACCATCCATTGGCACTCACTCCAATTATTGTAAAGTGTTTCGAATAACTGGTTCTATGACACATCAAAGTCAGCCTCCCAGTCACCATGGATTCACACCAGTGTGCTTATAAAGCAAATAGGTCCACAAAAGATGCCATCTCCACAGCCTTGCACGCTGCTCGTTCCCATCTTGAGCAACAGGGGAGCTATGTGAGGATGCTCTTCATAGACTTCATCTCAGCTTTTAACACAGTTATCCCAGTTAGACGTGTCAGAAAACCTGCTGGCTTAGGACTTTCACAATCTGTTTGTCACTTGGTCAAAGAGTTTCTGACTAACCGCCTTCAGATGGCCCCTACTTCTCCTCCACCCTCACACTCAACAACGGTGTCCCACAAGGCTGTGTGTTGAACCCTCTTCTATATGCATTCTGTACCTATGGCTGTGTACGCTCTCATTCCACCGACACTAGCATTAAGTTTGGGGATGACACAACTGTGATTGGACTCATTTTAGGAGGAGACAAGACAACTTTTAGGAATGAGGTTGAAAGACTGACTGCATGGTTCACTAAAAACAACCTTGCCCTGAACTCTACAAAAACAAATATAATAGACTTCACTACTCAATATATATCGATGGAGATTGTGTGGAAAGAGTTCCTGCTTTCAAGTTTCTCTGTATACAAATTGCAGAAGATCTCTCCTACTTCATAAACACCACAGTGGCAGTAAAGAAGGCACAGCAAAGACTCTACTTCCTGAGGACACTCACAAAAAACAACCTGAAGTAGGAGCTGCTGGTGTCCTTTCACTGATGTTCCATTGAGAGTGTGCTGTCATACTGCATTTCTACATGATATGCCAGCAGCTCATTGGCAGACAGGAGAGCACTTCAGATGATCACAAATTCTGCCCAGAAAATTATTGGCTGTACAGTGTCCTCTTTGAAGGAAGTCTTCAGCTCTCGCTGCCATTAACAGAGTATTCACCATCATGAAAGACCTTTCCCACCCTGGACATCACGTGTTTGAGTTGCTGCCCTCTGGTTGGTGGTTCAGGTCCATCCAATCGTAGACAAATACATTTAAGAACAGATTCTACTCCAGAGTCATGTGAGAACTGAGTACTAATAAACACTTATAATGATTGACAATGACCATTATAACAACAATCACTCTTGCACTACAAGTACATATTCTTTGCAAGTTATATTATTTATCGATTTCAATTAAAGCACTCAATTCATATGTGCATTATACCTACAGTAAATGCAATATTTAATTATTCTATTGTATTATAATTTAATTATGTTCATTATATGTGAATGCGCATTTAGGACTCCTGCAATTTTATTGTACTAAGTGCAATGACAATAAAAAGGAACCTGAATCAGAGTATTTCATTTTCTTGTGCACCAAGTGCACCAAAACACTTGTTTCTTTTTTCCCTCTCCTTCTCTCTTTCTAGACCAAACTAATACATTTACCTTGTCCAAGGAAAAAGCAACCAATTAAGAGAACTGAACTGAATTATATACAATAACAAGATTATTTGTATCCATACATTAAATGTATTAAATCAAACTATTATTTATATTTTCTGAAATATATCTTTTTCATCAAGTAAAGTTTAATAAGTATTCTTTGAATGGCATCTAGATGTAAACCATGGCTACCATATAGACACATTGATAGCCTTCATTCTATTGTAGTATTTGATACAAAACCTGAAAACCTGAACAGTAAAAGGCAGAGGGCCAACTTGTTAAATAATGTCACCTGAAGCAAGGTACATTTTTGCCACCCTCACCATATATCCTTATCAGACGTGAGATGGCACACAAAATAGAGATTAAAAACCATACAAATGTATAAAAAGAATTGAATATGAAACAAAACTCGGATGTAGCGGTTCTTCTGCATGCATGTCTAAATATATGGCTGTTTTAAATTGTCCTGCAAGCTAAAAGGCACCTACACCGTAACTAAACATGCATGGTGAAAACCTAAGAGACTTTAAGCAGACTTTGTGAATGACGCACTAAACAGATTCTGGAAATTAACAAAATTTTACAAAAGGGCATATTCAGAATACAGTATATACAATGTGACTTGTCATAAACAATGGAGGACTGGGGGTGGAAAATTATAGACAACAACATAAATAATGATCCAGCAAAAACAACAATAATCATCATCATCATCATCTTTAAACAGACACGTAAAGTAAAATTAAACAATACACTTGGCAACAGAACTACAACTGTAGACTTTAAATTCATTGCTGAAGACTGATTTAGTTCAAAGTATAGGCATCTGTCAATTAAAATGCCATAAATATCATCCTTCCTTGTTCATCAATGTCTGTAACTTGATTAATAGCATTTTACACATTCACTGCTGGCACATTAAAAAAATTCTTTATAGTCTGTCCATTGATTGGATGGTGATATGACATTTTTTGCCCACATTAACGTGGATATGGTAATCAAAAATCAAAATAAGCATTTAGAGCATTTCATTATACTTACATTTTATTAAAATGTGTAATTATATTAGGCTAGTCAGTTTAGTTCAAGGTAATAAATGTAATCTAGATGGTAACAGTTATTTTGGGCTGCATACTAAAATTGTAATTGTGCTGTCACCAACACTGCAACTTACCTGGTAGGAAGGTGAGTTAAATACAGAGTTATCCCTAAATTGTCATTTAAACAAAGGGTACTTTAGGGCACTCATGTGACATGCATTCAGTCTTTTTAGAGAAATGTGAAAAGCAAAAAAATAAAGCAACTGCAATGTGACACCTCTAATGCATATGTTTTTTGCAAGAGTTTTGCAGACAGATGTGGCAGTGATGAATCCACACAAAGCATCTTTGAGCAATTGCCATCATGAACTGACCAATTAGTAGACATCCTTCAAAGTAAAGAATTTGAAGTCATCATGCAGCTGGTATTCATGTTTGTTTATTAGGTCACATCTGTCTGAAGAATTAATTTTTATTAATCTTTCAGATTCAGGATCAGTATCAGTACACAGTCATATCACATTTGAATTACTTGCAAAGTTAATTTGAACAGTCAAGAAAAAAAATCACTTATGAGCCAAAAACAGAATTGAAAAGACACTTTTAATTGCAATCTGAATGTTGTTGCAATAGCCTATAGCAACATACAAAGTCAAATCAAAGTATGTATGGATTTTTCAACTCATTTTTACCATTGTGACTTTTCTCTATCATTTGTCCAGGGCTGAACCCCATAGTTGGCACCAATGGTTCCCAAGTAAGTCCCCACCAACCTCTTGTTTAAACTAGTCTAATGCCCAATTAAACAATTTATGATTTCCCAATTACTGTTATATATTGTAAATTTACAAATTAGAAAATTGAGTTTGCTTAATTTGATTGGCAAACATTAATGTAGATAGATAGATAGATAGATAGATAGATAGATAGATAGATAGATAGATAGATAGATAGATAGATAGATAGATAGATAGATAAAACTTTATTTGTCACAAAGGGAAAATTTTGCTTTTTAAAAAAATCAAGAAACATAGAATTATTATAACAAAAAGCAATCCTGGTCAAACACACAAGAATTGCAAAAAACAACAAAACATTTGATTTGGCCAAGGCTACCAGAGCAGTCCTAGTAAGGTATCATAAAAGCACATTGTTGTAGGTATGAAGGAACCGCCGCAGTGTTTCTTGACACACTTCTGCTGAATGAGTCGTTGGCTGAAAGTCCTCAGTGTTTGTGTGTCAGAGAGAGGATATGCAGCACTATGCATAATGACCAGGAGTTTTGTCTTCATTCTCTCCTCTGCTAATACCTTGAAGAGGTCCAAAGTGTGTCCCATAACCAAGCCTGCCTTCTTAATCAGTATGTTGATTTGGTGGGCCTGTCTGTCTTGATGTAAATGTTACCAGCCCAGCACACCATAGCATAGAAAATCACGGAGAGTTATAGAACCTGTAAAGGCTGTGTGACACACGTGCGCTTAGGGGGCAGCCAAAGGGTCCAAGTGAGCAAGAAATATCAAGAGATAAGGGGTTGGAATGGAGCACTGACACCTTTTTTCCTCTTTCAATTGACCAACAGAAGAATAATCATTTTCCCTCATCCCAGTCCCACTCAACAACAACACTTCTGGTCCCTCACTGATGACGTCACCTCTGCCCACTCATTGATGACATCACTTCCAGCTCTTTATGATGTTGTCACTTTGGACTCACATTGATGATGTCACTTCCTTCAAGATCACCACCACTTTCTCTCCGTTCTTGACTTCCTTCCTGCTGCCATTCCATAAAAGACCCAGGTGAAAATTGCTTCAATGTCAAATGTATATTTCATTTTTGATCAGTGAACCAGGCTTTTTTGACTACTCGGTCCACCAAACATTATACAGGGAATTCCCTCAACTCTTTTCTGTAGTTTGTCTGTGTTTATTCTTCACAGCTGTCATTACCACCATTAAAGGAATGCAGTCTCCTAAGAAAAAAGAGCCTGCTCTGCCCTTTTTATATATCTCCTCTGTGTTACCAGACCAATCCATCCTGTCATTGACATGGCCTCCCAAATGCACCACTTCAACACCCACTTCCTGAATAATGACCAGGCATAAAGGCTTTTTGGTGTGGCCAGAATCAATAACTAATTCCTTCCCTTTGGTGATACTGTTGCAGACAATTCTCTTTGCACTAAAAAACAAAGTTCTCCAACAGAATCCTACACATCCCACTAGTCAGTACACTCCATTAATGCAGAATCATCTGAGAGTTCCTGCAAGTGACATGACATATATATTTATAGATGTATAGTGTGAATAGAAAATGATAAAGGTCTGTTCCTTGTGGTGCTCCAGTGCTGCTCACATATACATCAGAGTCACAGTCCTTGAGCTTCACAAATAGTGGTCTGCTCGACAGACAGTCCGGTATCCAGGACACCATAGGCTCTTCCACCTGCATATTTCCAAGTTTACCCCTTAAAAGGGATGGCCGGATAATGCTGAAGGTGTTGGAGAAATAAAAAAACACAATCCCCACAATGCTTCCAGCTTCATACAGCTTTGTGGAACAGAGACACAATTGCATCAACCACTACCATCATTTATCTGCAGTATGCCACATACAGTGTGTGTTACATTGGCATCATTTCATGTTTCTATGTTCATCATTCTGTTTTTTGTTCTGCTTTTCCTGGTGTTCTGGTTATTGAAGCTTTTATTTGCTAATAGGTCCTGATACTGTTCATTTTCAGCATTCAGTGTGATTTTCCATGGCATCTGCTCCACTCCTTGTTCTTGTTCTTGTTCTTCTTCTAATGCATCTGATTGTAATTAACCTGTAACAATATAATGGTCCACAGAATGGTCAAACTATACTAAATACAATAGTTGCTTTAGCGTTGTTACTGTCACTGCACCTTCCTCTTCTTCTTTCGGCTGCTCCCGTTAGGGGTTGCCACAGCAGACCATCTTGCCTGGCAGCTCAATCGTCAACATAATTTTCCCAATATACCCAGCATCTCTCCTCTACACATGTCCAAACCAATGCATATCTCGCCTTTCTGACTTTGTCTCCCAACTGTCCAACTTGAGATGACCCTCTAAAGTACTCATTTCTAATCCTGTCCATCCTCGTCACACCCAATGCAAATCTTAGCATCTTTAACTCTGCCACCTCCAGCTCTGTCTCCTGCTTTCTGGTCAGTGCCACCATCTCCAACCCATATAACATAGCTGGTCTCACTACCGTCCTGTAGACATTCCCTTTCACTCTTGCTGTTTGTCTGTCACAAATTACTCCTGACACTCTTCTCCACCCATTCCACCCTGCCTGCACTCTCTTTTTCACCTCTCTTCCACAGTCCCCTTTACTCTGAATTGTTGATGCCAAGTACTTAAACTCTGTTCCACTCCTTGTTAACTGTCACTATTAGGACAAAGTTAAGAGAGAAAACTACATAGAAAGACATTGAATTAATGGGAAAATGACAAAAGAGAGTAGGCATTTAAAATAATGGCAAAAATACAAAGTAAATAATGACAACAATTAAAGACAAACATAACTCACTTATTGTGAAGTTGGTTGGAACAAAATCCCACAGCCACTGTGGGCACATGGGACTGAGCTAGAGAACCACTGAAGTGAAGTGCAAAAAAGTCACAGAACCCACAACCCTAAACCTCCTCCACATGCTGTTGTACTACTGGTTGGAAGACTTAGCCTGAAAACCTTCATTTCCTATCACTTGTCATACTCGTAATGTGACGATGTTGGAGTCTGCAAACTTGAAAGCCTACCCACATCCTGTTGCCTTCATGCTTTCACATGCCTCTAGCTGCCCCTTCTCCTCTGAGGCATCTCTGAGACCTTCCAAACCCATTTATCTGATTAAGTGCTTGATCCCACATGCCTGAAGTGCTGACTCCTAGGAAGAGACATTGCAATCATTCTTGAAATGATCACATCCCTGTCCTTTTAAGAGCCTCAGAGCACAGTCAAGCTAGGCTGTTGTTTGTGGATTTCTGATCAAGAGAGCTGTGGGGGTGGAAGAGAGGGGAGGAACACCAATTTGGAAATGAGCAGATGACATGTATCAGAGGATAAGGTTCATTGTGCGCAACCACATTTCACTCACAGTGGAGCAAAGTCTGTGGTGGTTCACTGATCATTTTGGGTTTTGAGTTTTTTAGACTCAGCATACAAGAACTAAAGGGACTTGCCCATTTTCCACTTCAGCTTATTTTTATGTCATGTGCTGCTCATTAGATGGGCTTAGAAATGCATATAGTCAAAAACAAGGTAAAATGAAAGAATTAGAGCAGCACTGTGGCCTCACAGTAACAGGAACCTAAATATGATTAAGTGACTATGTGGAGTTTACTTGTTCTCCTATATCATGTAGCCTACCTTCCTCTAGTTTGCTAAAACTGTGATGCTTAGGCTGAGCTAATGCACGAATGGGTTTGTCACCACTGAGAAATCACTCAGGAGCCTGTGCCTCTCATTGTTTCTACATAGCACAGTAAAATTCTTAATTGTATATCCTTTTCAATATCAAACAGTCTTCAGAGCTTTGGTTAGTGAGTGTAACAAACTTGCCTAAAAACTTTAGTTTTCCTTAAATCAAGTTGGCCGAGAACTTGGGGTATCCTTTATAAATAGAGGAGAACAACATTGGCACAATGGGAGAGAAAGCTGTTCTGTAATCTGAAGCACAGCTGGAGAAGCTGCCAGATGTAGATTCTAAATGGAGAGTGACTTAGTGTATGCTATTGGAACAAACTCCAGCTCCCTGCGGCCCTGTTATGACATAAGCGGCTTAAGAAAATGCATATATATGGAAATTACAGAAAGCAGCAAATTAAAGGAGTATGATGTGTGGTAATAAGAGAGAAAGCTGTCAAAAGGGAGAAAACTAAAAATCCAGACTGGCAGAGGTTTGAAAAAAGTGGGTCAGGGCAATGGCCTCCAACTTGTGCTTGGGCTATAGACATCACATTTGAGCACAAGTAGAGGAACCATGCAAGAATTCAAAGCTCAGTTTTTATTTTATATAGTGCTGTTATTGGCCACTTGATAAGGGAAAACAAAATTATTAGATCAAATACAAACATTAGACTATATAATAAAAAAATAAAAAGTATAGAGAAATTAAACACAAGAACCATGGAACCTTAAAGCTCAGCTTTATTTTGGGGTTAAGCAGTTGTGGAGCCCAAAGAATCAGAATATGGCAAAGCTGTGTATTATGTTAAGATAATATTATATTGGTAAAATAAACCAGTGTGGTAGATAGGGGGCGCTCTCGCTCCCTTGATCCCCTGTCCACGACTCCAGACACCAGGTAAAAGTCCTCAAATTGACTTTATTCTTCAGCCACAGTGTACAAAACACCCTCTCCTCCACAATACTCATACAAATAACTAATAATAAACAATAAACCAATCCTCCAGCTCCCAGACACGTTGCCACCCTTCCACCCAGCTCAGCTCGCCGTCTGGGAGCTCCCACAGTCCTTTTATATCTCCTGACCCGGAAGTGTTCCTAATCCTTAGTCCATGTGACTCTCAATCACTTCTGGGTCAGGTACAAGTTCTTTTCCTAACCCTGGAAGCACATCCTCTTGTCCATGTGTGCTTCCAGGGCATAGGGAAAATATCCATTACTCCTCCCTGCAGCATCCCCTAGTGGTCCCCATGGCATCTAGCAGGGCTGTGCATAAAAACTCCATTGTCCATGATGCCCTGCTGGTCTTCTGGGGACCTCCATGCTGCAAGAAGGGCTCCACCTGGCGGCTTGGGGATATTGGCCGGGATAAACGGCCAGCCATCCTCCACACCAGTCAGTGCTTAACTAAGGGCATTCCTCATTTTAGGTAAAAAAGCTACTAAAGTACTTTATTAAAAATACCGATATGGCAAAAAGTAAAAAGAAAAAGCAGGACTATTTACTAAACAGGAAAGTTAAGCAATGTAACATAAAAATAAAAAAGACAATAATTAACACAAAAAATACATTACATATGAAAGTAATTTTTCATAATTAGGTTACATATATGAGTATAACATGTATTGAATGCCCAGAACATAGTGACATACTGAATATAACTCATTTGTGACTGAAGTGAAGCTGACAGAGTAAAACAAACAGCAGTGTCCCTCTGAGTGTCCAGTTACTTGTGGTCACCAGGATGATGGTATCTTGAGGCTGGCAGAGTCCGTTTAAAGATTAGTAGAATGGGATTTGCAGAAAAAGGAGAGGCAAGTGAAATAAACCAGGGGTACATTGTTCTTAATCTATTCTCCATATCCAGCTCCTTGTGATATTCCTTTCAGTTGATTTGCATCTTAGTCCTCAGGTGTATCACAAAACTTTGCAAGGAAGATGGTAGGTTTTTGGACTTTGTGGGTTCAAATCCCACTACTGGCACCGTGCGAATATGTCACTCGACCTGCCTGTGCTCCGATTGGAAAACCAAATAAAATGTAATCAATTGTATTAGAGATGTTGTAAGTCACCTTGGATAAAGTAAATGTATTGAAAGAAATGTAATGGATGAAGTAGACAGTAGTTCAGCATCATTGACAGCCCTCCTGGTCAGTAGAATGATAACATTTTAACCATAAATATTAACTTCTTTATTATTCTTTATTTACTTATGCATGTGTGCTTATGTAAGTAAGTGATTACACAGGGAAAATGTGAACAAAATTCTTCTGAACTGTAGCAGCAGTTGCAAACCCAGCAGCCATGACAAACAACTTCTGTTTTGCATGACAAACAACATCCCAGGCACATGGCAAGTACAGCTACACGACTCAACTATATATATATATTGATATTGTCATCAATAGAAGGAATGCAGTCCATGAAATCGGAATGTTGGGGTACCAACTGGGTCTCCCATTTTAAAATATACAATGCCCACAAAGTAAACAAGCGTGGAACAGTGTGACAAAATATAAGGTAACAAAGAGCAGGAAAGCAAATTAATATTCAGAGTGATTTAATGCTCTCTTGAGGGTTCAGTATTCAGATGGGAGTTTCATTCTGCAGTCGGATCTCTCCAGAATGAGATGCGTCATGCCAGGAGTGTCTGTAGTAGAGGGTCCGGAAGGAGCCAAGTCAGTGATGATATTGTCAGTGACAGCACACCCTCTTGTTCTGAAGTGGTATTGCTTACCTTGGATGAACATGGAAGGTGAACCTCAGACATAAGTGTAACAATATATATACTGTCACGTGCGTGCACATGGGAGACAGCATAAGGGCTCATATAATCTTAATTACCCTTTGAACCAGGAGATGGTGCTGTTCTATAATACCTTTGCTCTTCCTCCCTCTACAGGGTGGATGAATGACAACCTCACCATGTCTGACATCACTTCCGCCATCCACCCTCCTAGACCTACTCCTTCCTGCTAATGCTCTATAAGATCAGATACACCACCATCTTCAGCCATTCTACTTCTGGACTCCTGTCTGAAAATACATACGAGGGTTCACTATGGTGCACCAAGTCTTCTTTAAATTCTTTGCTTTTTCTTAATGTACTTGCTATTCTTAGCCAGTATTCCCTTTGGTTACTTCAAATAGTCCAGACTATTAGTCTGTATGGTGATTCTAAGTTGCCCTAATGTCAGGGTACCTTGTCATAGACCAGTGTCCTATTCAGGGTTGGCTCCTGTCTTATGTTCGATGTTGTTGTGTTAGGATTTGTGCCCTTGTAAACCTTTACTGGCTATAGTGGGGTACTCAGTTACAAACCTAGAGGTCTGCAGGTTTTACAATTTGAATCTAGGCCGAACAAATAATGAAACGTGGTATTTAATTATAGGTCTTGTTAGAAGTTTTATTCTTCCAAGGCAAAAACTGCTTATTTTTTGTTTTCTGAGGCCTGTATCCATATTTGCTGGTCCTTCCCTTCTCTGTCATTTATTTCAAAACATTATATTAACACAGATAGTTCATGATGAATGTACACAGGTTCAAATGAAAGCATGTCAGCTGGAGAGCTAATGGCTACTTTGTCATTTGCACCTCATTATTAAATGAGGGCTGGTTAAGAACGCAGGCAACAATTAAAATCGAAATGCAGCAGTTTAAAATTGAAATAGGCAATTAAGGGGTTGAATTGTAACAACCAAGCTCACTTAAAGTAAGCCCCAATCATATTGTTTTATTAGTAAATTAACAGGTTTAAATACTGAATCTGGCTAAAGCAAAAACTTGCAGCCACTGTGGGCCTCCAGGACTGTAACTGAGTACCCCGAGTAGCCGCTAAAGTATGTTCACAAAATGGATGGATGAACTTTCCTGCTACTATCTTTCTTCTGTTCAATGGATGTATCTATGAAATACGACAATAAAACAGCTGAAGTTAAGACACAATTGTCTGGCCCTTTAAGTTAAAGTGAAACTTCTTCCTTTCTGTTTGTTCCTGCATAATTATAATGATCAACTTAATGATAATTATAATGTGTACTCGTTCCTCATTTGTTGACAGTGAAATGAAAAAACTGTTAGGAAGAAACCCCACATAACACATACAGAAAGCTGTCAACAAACCTACACTTTTTGAGATTATAGCCTGAAAACCTGAAAAGACCATGAGCGGCTAATCTAAAATGAGTTTATCTTAGGTTTATCTTAACAATGGTATGTCATAGCCTGGGCTGGTTCCCTGTCTTATGGCTTCTTTTTCTTTTTTATTTTAGTTGAATTTTATTTTATTTTTTTTGTTTTTATGCAATTGTTCTTAACATTGCTTTACTTAAATATTCTTTAATTATCATGTATTGTATATATGGCCATTTACAGTTTTCCCATTCTCTAATGACACTTAAGCTGTTAAAGCAGCATGTGAATTTCTCCACCAAACGTAGTTACTCGTGCACAGAAGAACTGTATTTCTCATTCTTTTTTTCCTAATTGAAAATGCTTTAGTGTATATATGGCTAAATAACAAGTACAACTGTCCAGAATTTGAGCAATTATCAATTGTATTTGTCCTTCTGATCAAAATAGACTATGTTACTTCTCAGCTAAATAATTTTAAACCTCAAAATGTGTCAGAATTCTTTTGTCATGTAAGTCACCACATGCATAAAACTCCATCCAGCTGCTAAAATGTTTCAGCCCTGTATGTTTCATTAATTGTAGTGATGTGGAGTTATTGTAATGTATTCTAAAGTGATCGACTGACCCTCAGGTGAAACCTGAACTTCACTAACAAAGTGGAGGTTTCTCACATCTTGGATCAACCAATGATACCAGCTGTTAAGTAGCCCACAGGTGGGATTCCAGAGTATTAGGATTATCAAATACATCTATACAGACTGAGTTTGTAGACTTTCTGAACGTGGAAGAACCTTCTCAGGAAAGCCCTGAACTTGGGAAACAACCTGTTGATGGTGGTGCATGGCAGTGGTACGAGTGCAAGGCAGAAAAATAGAAGAAGAGGCAGAAAGTGCAAAGGCACAGAGCTGTTTGAGAAGAAATACAGGCCACACTTGTGGACCATGTCATTAACCTTCAACTTACAATAGCAGATTCTAAGTTTTCTTTCCACAGTTTGCATACTTGGTTCTTTTGCGTTAGCCACAGATAGGAAAGTAAAACTTTTTACAGTTAAAATCAATGCCTGGATGCCTCAATAGTATTCAGTTTTATTTATGGTAGCTAGAACAATAACAGCTTGGTACAGCAGAGTAGACAACCACTGTGAGTGAAAAAATGTATAACAGGACTTCCTGGAATGAGAAGATTAGGAACACATTCTCAGTGTCTAATGCAACACTAATAAAACATTTAAACATTTTGATTACAGTAGTTCTACACAATGTGAAAGAAACTTCTCATTTTGATGACACTGACTAATTTATTGAGACAATAATTTAATTTTGAGGTATGAGTTTTGAGTAAAAAAATGGCTTTTGCAGGAGGACTATGGTGTTGTGTCGTATCAAATATAGTCCACTATTTTGACAAATGTAAGTGGAGTTATGAGAACGATAACAGCGTTCCAAGAAATGACCTTAAGCAACTGAGAAAAACTTTAAGGTACATTACCCAATGTTCTGTGGGTGGAACCCGCAAAAGGTGAGGTCACAGTGACATCACTGCTTTATATTCTGGCTGAAGCCTTAGTCCGACAGGGGTTCTTGTGAGGTTGTCGAGTGTTTATCATTGCTATAAGTACTGTTTGAAGTTTATGGGTTTGTGGATGTTTTTGATCTCCCTTTGGATTTCAGATTGGACTTATTCTCCTTGGGTTTCCTTTTCAGGTATTCTTTTTACCTTATATTTGGCCTTTTTCTTGTTTTTGCCTTTTTTTGACTATTTAATACGTTTTTTAATATACATATAAGAACATCTTTGTGTTGTCTTAAAAGCCAGAGGTCTGTGGTTTCTCTCTCTCCCTTAAAAGGCATTTTTGTGTATTTTTGAGTACGTTCAGCTTTTAAGAAAACTGGGCCCTATTTTGGAGCTCATAAGGCCTGGAAGTATTCCTATTGAGTTCGGGGCCAGTCTGCCTGGGGTGGTGTCTATTTTGGGATCAGACTCATTTTCCATCATGTTGTGTGTTGCTGATCTTAACAACCAATCTATCTGTCTGTGATATAAATCTTGACCTGTGTGTATTGGCATATTACATCATTTCTCAATAGAAGTAAAGCCTACAGTTCTTTCGAAGGCAAAATATAAGGAAATCTACTTGACCCTCTACTCCACAGATCCTCCCATAAAGTCTCAGCAATGTTTAGACCTGGAGGTTGGGGAGGCCATGGAAGTCATTTGCGTTAATCACATTTTAATAAGTTTATTGGGGCTTCATCCTCCTGATACAGAATAGTATTATGAAAATTTAGTTTATGAATCACAGGGTGTACACAACCCTGCAAAATGACCTCATATATTTTTGCATATTAAAAAACCATGCAGAACAATTATCAGACCTAATGACTCCCACAAGATGGATCCCCATGACATTACAGAGTCTCAGCACGCTAAATTGGCAGCAGACATTGTGGGTTGACTTTCTCCAATTGTTAACCCATCCAGATGTAGGAAATAGGGTGAAAGATGATTCATCAGATAAATGTATTGTCCAGGAGTTCTGGATTTGTGGTTCATACAGCAGGGTATACATCTTTATTTGCTAGCCATGAATACAAGAAGTTTATGAATAGCAGCTATGACATAAATTCCAGCTTTGTTAAGCTCACAATTTCCATTTTTTGTTGAGACTGTGTTCCTGAGGTGGTGGTTCAACTCTATTGTGAATCTAAGGCTGCAGTTTTGTGGCATTTACCAACTATCCATCAATCCCTGTTGCTGAGCTTCAACTTGTGACCACTGTTCCTCTTTGCCAATGCAGTTTGTCCATGTTTGCCATACACTATCATTATTTTTTAGGCTTTTCTCTTCACATATGATAATTTTAAAATCTGATGGCACAAACTATTTAGTGGTCTTTGAACTCTCCTGGTTGTATCATGTTGCTTTGAAAACTCACATATCAAAGTGCTAATTGCCAGCCCTTTTTTATAGCTGACACATACAGCTAATTGATAATCTACCTAAAATGACTCATCCTTGCAGCTGTATTTATAACTGTTATTTAGATACTTCAAAGTTAAACTCTTATGTGGTATTTTTGTCCACTCCTCTGTGTGGAACAGAAGTTTTTATGAAGCCATGATAGATGTAACCTGCTTGTCAGGTGTGTGTAACAAGACATATTGAAGAGACTGAGACCAGTGATGAAAGAGTATCTGTTCTGAAGAAAAATATTAAACTATTTGAATTTTTAAAGGCCATGTCTGCACCAGACCTAACACAAATAATAACAACCTTGCAACTTTAAATGTGAGAATATATAACAATATCTCAAAACAGAAGGAACAATACATGGAGTGAAATATGTTTTAGAACAATCTTTAGATTTTTTTGAGAAGGTCCTGCTCAGTCATCAAAAAGGTATCGGAAGGACTAAGAGAGGGGTGGCGAACTCCAGGCCTGGGGCCTCATGCATAACGCCGTGCGTAGAATTCGCACTAAAATATGGTGTGCAGACAAAAGCGGAAATATGCTTACACACAAAAAAATCCTGATGCATAAATCTGTGCATTCGCCAACTTCCACGTTTTTCTGCTACAAAGATCCCGGTCAGTGTGAAAAGTAATGCACATGTACGCGCCTGCTGTCCCCTCCCAGAATTACACCTCTTTGAATATGCTAATCAATATAAATAGCCCTTAAGCCCAGCTTTCTGTGAAAAGACAATGACAAAAGCATGAGGGAAAATAAAAGAATTTCAGCGAATACCAAGTGGAGGCAAAGGAAAAACTTACTATTTGTTGGTTTAAACAGTGGTATAAACAACAAAAGGAAGTTGATCGACTGACATAGCATAGTCGCATAGTGCCCGAAATAAAAAAGAAGTTGTCAGATATCAAAGTCACCATGAAAAGGCGAGTTGTAGCCCACTGTCCGAGTGTCATATGAAAGCTTATTAGGGTACAGAGAAAAAAAAATAGGCACACCGTGGGGAAAAAAAGCATGAAATGTCAACTGTAATCTTGAAATTTCTACTTTAATCACGTAGTTTATTTTGTCATTAAAGTAGAACATCATAAACTTCATCTTAAAATCGTTTAATTTACTAGTTTCTCAAATCCCATTGTAGCTAAAGTAGCACGTTAAATGCTTTGTTTTGTATTTGATCTTCTCTTCCTCCAGTCCTTACTTATCTTTCTCCAAATACCCAATCGCCACACAATCAGTTCTGTAATAGACGTTAACCCATCTGTAAGCTTAGAACGCAGATTCTTCAAAACATTTAAGGAACATTGAAATATCTTCGTAGTAAGTGTTTAATTATTCTATCCATCTATCCTTCAAGTTTAGCGCCAGCACCAGCAAGAATACAGCGTGAGGCAGGAATAATCCATGAACGAAGTGCCAGTGGCTCGCTAGCGCTGGGGCACCATGTCCTCACATGTTTAATTATTAACAATATAGATTATTTAAATGAAATTAAAGTTTTATCTGTATAATATAATAAACATATTTTACTGCATCTCATCTTAAAAATGATATCATCATCATATGTAAATATGCACTTTATAAAGTGGCTCAGGTTGTGCAATATTATAACTGCAGTGCAAGTTTGCAGTGAGGTGATGGTACTTATAAGTACAAACAGTTCTACAAGGAGCACTTGATGGACTGATTGATTGCGTTTATAGTTCTTGGGATGAAACTGTTTCTGAACCACAAGGAAAGGTTCTGAAGTGTTTACCATATGACAGCAGTTCAATAGACAGCATGGCTGAGGCAGTGTGTGCTTGATGCTTTATCCTGATAATTCTCTTTCTGATCAGCTGCTGTAGAGCTGTGATTCCCCATTCAGATACAGTGATATAAATACTCCGAGTGGTGCAGTGAGAGTAATATGGAAAAAGATGATCCGCTGTGGGAACCCCTAACAGGAGCAGCTGAAAGAAGAAGGTGCTGTGACAGTAATAAAGCTAAAGTAGCTATTGTATTTAGAATAGTTTGACCATTCTATGGACCATTATATTGTCACAGGTTAATTACAATCAGATGCATTAATCTAATAAACAATATGCAGTTAATTTCAGTGTATTTATGAAGCCACATCTGGGATGTGGATCTAGAAAAAGAAAGGGTAACCACACAGGAACAGTAGCACTGCTTTGACGCTGGGTGACGCCAGTCTGCAAAAGCGAGCGCAGAACTTGCATACAACAGGGTATGCAGTACCGTAGTAATGTGCGTGGCTTAACACCAAGTTTAGGTTTTATACTGTACATCACGATTTGAACGTGGAAACGTTCTTATGCAACATTTTTGTGTGTACGCACGATTTATACATGAGGCCCCTGGAGTGCCGCAGTGGCTACAGGTTTTCATTCTAACCCTTTTCCTAATCAGTGACCAGTTTTCAGTGCTAATTAACTTTTTCCCCATCACTTTAACAGCCCTGTCAGAAGAGTTCAGCCCTCTGAATTGATCCCTTTCTTCATTAAATGACAGCCAAGCAGAAATGAGATGTGAAACGAGCTAACAGATGACCAGCTAAACTGGGGCTTTAATGTCCAACCAATTTCACTCCAATCACTTTCTTAATGAGAAGCCAATTCTTGTTAATTAAACCTGTTATTTAATTCCATGTCTTGTTGCTGCTCACATTCTGCCACAGCATACATTTCGAAAACTGTTGTTTTTCTGTTCTTTCTAAGAGCACCGTCAAAATGTTTTGGTAACCTGAGAGATCAACCTTACCAAGAACATCACCCCTCTTTAATTTCAGATATTGTGTGATGGGCACAGGGGAGCTGGTCATGTGGTTGCTTGTTTTGTGTCTTAATATTGTTTGGCTGCTGATTAAAGAAAAAGAAACAAGAAGATGGTAAGAATGAAAACCTGCAGCCACTGCGGCACTCGAGGCCTGGAGTTCGCCACCCCTGGAATAGGACATGGATTTATTCTTCTGAACAGTAAGCCAAAGATGAGAATGTGAACGCCATTGAGGAGCATCTACTGGTGAGCTGGGCGATGAGTTGAACATTGCAGGACATTGAAAAGACCCATTCACCTGAGGAAGGTCTGAGGCAACCTGTGGGGCAAACTGGACAAAAATCAATCTCCAGAGTTAGATGGGCACATCTAATACGAGCAGAATGTAGAAGAATTAAAACTGGAACCATTCTCAAAGGTGTTTCAATAAAGGGTTGGAGGGTAAATATGTAAAGATTTGGAACAGGGGTACTTTTCTTAACATTTGTTACACAATAATGATGTTTTTCTTCATGCTGTGTAAGTCAAAGAGGAAAAGTAGTCAAGCCAAAACATAACATGTTGTAACCAGTTTTGAAAGTATGGTAGAAAAGAGAAGAATCTTCCCTGCCCTCATTTTAAATGTATCATGCACAGGTTTCATAATTAAACATTGCAAGACCCCCAGTTTTCTCCTTATCTCCCTCTTCATAACTAAAGGTTATATAGCACCTTTCTGTATTAAATACAAGATGCCACACAGGCAAACTAAAATTGTCAGCAACAGAATATTTCTATGGTCACACAGTGAATCTGATTGAGACAGCAGCTTGTACTCTTCAGCAAAGCACCTCAGGCATTAGACCAAAGTGCTCACCAAGATACAAATGCATCAACACAAAGATGGAAACTGAGCTGCAAACAAAGGTGTGTCTGCCTCCACTATGTACAGTGCAAATGTGAATAGACTGGCTCTGGGAGAGAAAGAAAGAATATTGGTTAGTAACTTATTCCTACTAAGCTAACGTTAAAACAGTGCAAGCATTTCAGTGGTTGAGTAGTGATTTGCATAATCAGCATCCTGGGTGCAAATCCTGTTCCTGGATGTTGTCCATTTGGTTTTCCGGATTTCCTCTGGTTGTCCTCTCACAACCTTAAAGACATGCAGGGCAGATTAACTGAAAACTCTAAAATGGCCCCAGTGTACAGGAAAAGGTCTTGGAAAAGACTGGCACCTCGTACGGGCCTGTTTAAAGCCTTATGCCCAGTGCTATTCTAACTCCCGTGACCCTAAGTTGATTTTAGAATAGAGCGATGAATGATTGGATAACATTACATGTTTTAAGGCATTGTATTTGTAAATGTCCAAAGTGTTCTGAGCCTGCATAAATGAAGATGAGTAATATGAAACTTCCACAAAGCTTACAGTATTATGAAGGACCACTCCCACCCAACCCACTGTTTCTTTGTCCCACCTTCACAGAAGGTTCTATAAGATCCAAACCAGTTCTGCCAGGTTCTGCAACAACTTCTACCCCTTGGCTGACCTGACTCTGAACGATGTGCTGCCCTTCTCCCCTCAGATCTCCTAGTACCTTATTTATATGCAGTACATTTGTTACTTGTTACTTATTTATTTATTTCCATTACTATTCACTCATTTACCATTTATTTATATACTTATAGCATATTTCTTCATTTGTCTTGCACGTGTCCTGTGTTTATTTATATGTTGCACGGCAGTCCTGGGCAGCGTTATTCCATAGCACACCATATGCTGCAATACTGTGTTTGGATGTCATGACAATAAACCACTTGACTTGGAATCGAAATGAGGAAATAACTTTGGTATTTGGCGCCCTCTTCTGGACATTCTTAATACTGCACCTCCATTTTCTGCATTTCTGCTTTCATGAAAGCCACAATTCCTTATATTTTTATTTTTTTATTTTTGTCTGAAGGATTTGGGTAACTTTTGTAATGGTCAGTTGTGCAAGCATGAAAGAGATAATTATAAGTTTTCATTCTTTAGCTTTTTTGCTCCTGACAGCATTTTAACATTAAAAATCTTTATTTCTCTCAGTCACTTTAACTCAGTCTTTGAATAAGTTGAGGTTGGTCTCCTGCCTTGTGCCCTGTGTTGGCTGGGATTGGCTCCAGCAGACCCCCGTGACCCTGTGTTTGGATTCAGCGGGTTAGAAAATGGATGGATGGATGGAGGTTGGTCTGTTATGGATGTGTGAGGGTCCCTCGGTATTTAGCAGGTTTTAATCATTTTAGTAATTTAGATTTTGGCATTTTCTTCAGGTACATCCCAAAGACATGCATTTTAGATTAACTGATGATTCTAAATTGGCCCCATTAAAGTGCAGTTGCATACGTAAGTCGGCCCTACAATTTACTGTCATCCTATCCAGCTTTGGTCCTATTGCTTCTGGGATAAGTATCATCCTCCATGACCCTTATGTTTAAAAATGTTATGTTGTGTTTATCTACCAATGAGCAGTATAATCTTTGGACTTCTGTCTGGTTGCCTTTTGTATGGAGTTTGCCTTTGTTATGCATTTATTTTCCTTACCCTCTTATTCTAACATAAGATGTCTCTCCCAGCAGCATCAGGTGCAAGGCAACAATCAGTCTTGGAGAGTCTTGTACCAGTCCACTACAGGGCACATTCACTCACAGGAGGCCATCTTATTACAGCAGTTAATATGTTCCTAAGGTAAATTGTATCGGGGGCCATTGTGGTGACATTGTGGGTCTGTGGCAATGCACAAGTTTAAATAAATAATGGCTCCAGAGAGGTGTAGGTGTGTGTGGTAGTGTGGCAGAGCAGCTCTAGGAAATTGATAGAGTGATTGGCTGAACTTGCAGTCACATGCAGACTTGCGTGGTTCGGTCGATTGCATCTTTAGTGTTGTGAAATCTGTAATCAGCGCACAGGGAGAAACAATGTGAAGACAAGAAAAAGACTGAAAGTAAGCGAAGAGTTGGAGGTTAAAATGGAAATGAAAGCAAGAGAGAAGGCAGGACTGATAGGAAGCAGTCGGGAAAGTGAGTCCTGGGAGAAGTACGTGTGGCTGAGACTTGAGGGGACTGGGGGTCACTCCAGCTGTGTTTACATGAAGAAAGGGTGACCTATCGCTCGTAGTGGGTTTCTGCCAGAAAGGAGAAGAGAATAGCAAAGGCTAGAGACAGGAGCAAGGCTCAGCATGGTGCCGTGCAGTCACCGAGGGGATAGGAAGAAATGTCTAAACCAGCTATGCAACTGTTACCTGTAATCTCTTACCTGTTTCACTGTCCTTATTGAACCCAGTGTGTTTAACCCCTAGAACCTGCATAGCAGACTGATTGCTGACTGGGATGGTATTTTATTTTTACTCCTTTACTTCAGCCCACTAGCTTCACAAAACATCATTTGTACCTTTAAGGGAACACAAATAGGCATGTAGTGACAAACCAACAATGTTATTACAACAACAATAACATTTATTTATATAGCACATTTTCATACAAAAAATGTTGCTCAAAGTGCTTTACAGCAAGCAAAAAGAGAAAAAAAAGACAAAACACAAAAATAAAATTAGGCAACACTAATTAACATAGAATAGTAAGGTCGTGGGGCGGCACAGTGGCGCAGTGGTAGCGTTGCTGCCTCGCAGTTAGGGGACCTGGGTTCGCTTCCCGGGTCCTCCCTGCGTAGAGTTTGCATGTTCTCCCCGTGTCTGTGTGGGTTTCCTCCGGCGCTCCGGTTTCCTCCCACAATCCAAAGACATGCAGGTTAGGTGGATTGGTGATTCTAAATTGGCCCTAGTGTGTGCTTGGTGTGTGGGTGTGTTTGTGTGTGTCCTGCGGTGGGTTGGCACCCTGCCCAGGATTGGTTCCTGCCTTGTGCCCTGTGTTGGCTGGGATTGGCTCCAGCAGACCCCCGTGACCCTGTGTTCGGATTCAGCGGGTTAGAAAATGGATGGATGGATAGTAAGGTCCAATGGCCAGGGAGGACAGAAAAAAAAAACAAAAAAGACGGCTGAAGAAACAAATAAAATAAAATCTGCAGGGGTTCTGAGGCCACGAGACCACCCAGCCCCCTCTAGGCATTCTGCCTAACATAAATGACCTCAATCAGTCCTCATTGTATTCAGGGTTCAAATGGAAGAACTTGATGATGATGGTCATGTGGACTTCTGGCCTTCGATCCGTCATGGTAAGGACTGCATGGGGCTTTGATCAGGTGGTGGTGGTGCTGATGGCCACCACAGAAAAATAGAAAAAGAATAGCAGAGAAGTAGGGGTTAGTACGGATTTCAGAGCCACCATGAATGATAATGATAATTAAATGCATATGCAATATATCAGGGTTAAACTAAAATAACGCTATGTCATGTTAAAATAATGAGGTTTTAGCAGTTTTTTTAGTAATCAATAATATCAAATCAAATCAAAATTTATTTACAAAGCACAATTTAATAAAACACCATAAGTGTAAACCAATGTGCTGTACAATAAAATACAAAAAATATCAATAGTAAATTAAAAAACAAAAGACAAAAAATTATAAAATATTAAAACAAATAATATCCATCCATCCATCCATCCTCTTCCGCTTATCCGAGGTCGGGTCGCGGGGGCAGCAGCTTAAGCAGAGAGGCCCAGACTTCCCTCTCCCTGGCCACTTCTTCCAGCTCTTCCGGGAGAATCCCAAGGCATTCCCAGACCAGCCGGGAGACATAGTCCCTGCAGCATGTCCTGGGTCTTCCCCGGGGCCCCCTCCCGGTTGGACGTGCCCGGAACACCTCACCAGGAAGGCGTCCAGGAGGCATCCTGATCAGATGCCCGAGCCACCTCATCTGACTCCTCTCGATGCGGAGGTGCAGCGGCTCTACTCTGAGCCCCTCCCGAATGACTGAGCTTCTCATCTGATCTTTAAGGGAAAGCCTAGACACCCTACGGAGGAAACTCATTCCGGCCACTTGTATCCGCGATCTCATTCTTTCGTTCCCTACCCATAGCTCATGACCATAGGTGAGGGTAGAAACATAGATCTACTGGTAAATTGAGAGCTTTGCCTTACGGCTCAGCTCCTTTTTCACCACGACAGACTGATGCAGAGCCCGCATCACTGCGGACATCGCACCGATCCGCCTGTCGATCTCAAACTCCATTCTTCCCTCACGCGTGAATAAGACCCTGAGATACTTGAACTCCTCCACTTGGGGCAGGATCTTGCTCCCAACCCTGAGAGGGCACTCCACCCTTTTCCGGCTGAGGACCATAGTCTTGGATTTGGAGGTACTGATTCCCATCTCAGCTGCGAACCGATCCAGAGAGAGCTGAAGATCATGGCCTGATGAAACAAGCAGGATAACATCATCTTCAAAAAGTAGTGACCCAATCCTGAGTCCACCACCTGGACCCCCTCAACACCCTGGCTGCACCTAGAAATTCTGTCCATAAAAGTTATGAACAGAATCGGTGACAAAGGGCAGCCCTGGCGGAGTCCAACTCTCACTGGAAACGGGCTTGACTTACTGCCAGTAATGCGGAACAAGCTCTGACACCGGTTGTACAAGGACTGAACAGCCCTTATCAGGGGGTCCGGTACCCCATACTCCTGAAGCACCCCCCACAGGATTCCCCCAGGGACATGGTCGAACGCCTTTTCCAAGTCCACAAAACACATGTAGACTGGTTGGCCAAACTCCCATGCACCCTCCAGGACCCTGCTAAGGGTGTAGAGCTGGTCCACTGTTCCGCGACCAGGACGAAAACCACACTGTTCTTCCTGAATCCGCGGTTCGACTATCCGACGGACCCTCCTCTCCAGAACCCCCAAATAGACTTTTCCAGAGGGGCTGAGGAGTGTGATCCCTCAGTAGTTGGAACACACCCTCCGGTCCCCCTTTTTAAAGAGGGGGACCACCACCCCAGTCTGCCAATCCAGAGGCACTGTTCCCAATGTCCATGCGATGTTGCAGAGATGTGTCAACCAAGACAGTCCTATAACATCCAGAGCCTTGAGGAACTCCGGGCATATCTCATCTACCCCCGGGGCCCTGCCACCAAGGAGTTTTTTGACCACCTCGGTGACCTCAGCCCCAGAGATGGGGGAGCCCTCATCCAAGTCCCCAAGCTCTGCTTCCTCATTGGAAGGCATGCCAGTGGGATTGAGGAGGTCTTCGAAGTACTCCCCACACCGACCCACAACGTTCCGAGTTGAGGTCAGCAGTGCACCATCCCCACCATATATGGTGTTGACACTGCACTGCTTCCCCCTCCTTAGACACTGGACGGTGGACCAGAATCTCCTCGAAGCCGTCCGAAAGTCGTTCTCCATGGCCTCCCCAAATAATAATAATAATAATAATAATAATAGGACAGAGACATTGAGTTTAAGCTTTTACTTAACAATTTAATTTGTTACTTAATATAGAATAGCCCCAAATATAAGTAATACAAAAGAATCATACGATCTGTGTGGGTTCATGCTGTCTTCATTCAGTCTCAGTTGACAGTTCCCATATGGTTCAGGTTCCTCAGACTACAGATAACACAGGTCTGCAAAATTAAACTCATAAAAATTGTTTTAATTGTGAGTAGTTATTTTTATTTGCATTCTTAAACACAATTAAAAATGTCATTAGACTGTATCACGCACATTTCTTGTCATAGAAAATGATAAAGAAAATTGATTAAAACTGAATAAAATTTATTTATGTCAGCAATATATTTTCTAAATCAACTTAACATGAAACTTTTTAATCAATCTAGTATTTTTATATACATATGTAAAGAAAACAACAATAAATACACATTGACTTGCATACAGTTTTTGTCACTTCTTAGTTTTTTTCATTTGGCGGCCCGTCATTTGTCCACTTTTTCTGGTCCCTCTATATTAACAATCCAACAGGAGTCTGCCATCATACTGACATCCCAACATTCCTAATGGAATCTTTCATCCTGCTCTTCCTAATGGAATCTTTCATGCAAAAACTGAGCTTCGAGACTCATTTTGTAAGCCAATTCCTTAATCTTCACTAATACATTTTTCACAACTTCTTTATCATTTGACTCTTTGTTGTTATCTGGAAATTTCTCCTTGGAATGTTGCTAAGGCCTTTCGTTTCAGGGCATTCATCAAACTGTCAGGCTATGCATCAGAAATCCATTCATTCATCATCCAACCTGCTATATTCTAATTACAGAGTCACTGGAGCCAATCCCAGCCAACACAGGGCGCAAGGCAGGAAACAAACCCCGGGCAGGGCGCCAACCCACCGCAGGGCACACACACACATACACCCACACACCAAGCACACACTAGGGACAATTTAGGATCGCCAATGCATCTAACCTGCATGACTTTGGACTGTGGGAGGACACTGGAGTACCCGGAGGAAACCCACGCAGACACAAGGAGAACATGCAAACTCCATGCAGGGAGGACCCAGGAAGTGAACCCGGGTTTCCTAACTGCAAGGCAGCAGCGCTATCCACTGCACCACCGTGCCGCCCGCATCAGAAATCACTTTTTTAATATCAGGTCAGGCAAAAATGCCTTCTTTTAATTTGGCATCAAACAAGCATGGAAACATTTGGCGCAAATATATAAAAACAATAGGGCTTTGACAAACTGCTTCATTAAACCAAGCTTAATATGAAGCGGTGGTAGCAGCACTTTATCCACCAAACTACAGGAGGTCTGATTATATTTTTGACACCAAGCAGTAGCTTTTTTCTAGTTTACCACTGTTTCTGAGCAGAATGTCAGTTCTTGGCTCTGAAGTCCCACTCACAGAGTGAGCATGGGCTTCTGACAGCTTCACAAGCTGTGCTACCTATTTCTATGATTCATCATCATGTTCAAATCCAGCTATATTCTGACCTAGTTATTTAATAAAATGACTGTTTTGTTTTAAACCCTGTAGAAGAGAGAAAGATGAGACAAGGCAAAAGCCAAAATGCTTAGGGTTAACACCTAATTCCAAAAACCAAAAAGAAAACTGCAATGAAAAACATGCACTCGTAGGCGTATTTACCTAGGAACAACTCCATTGAATCAATACTCTCTAAGGGTCACACTTTCTTTTCTTCTCTGTTTCTTTTCTAGCATTTGCTGTTGAGGTCAAGTCCAAAATGAAACACCACCTTCCAGGAGCATCTCTCTTATATTCTGAGCTGACCGGAAGGGGTGGGGTTCCTTGACTTCATTGCCCTCAAGGGGTGGTTTTTCGGGGCTGTGAGGGATGAAGGAGACAAGACTATTAGCGACAGCGCCCCCTCTTGTCCTGGGGTGGTACCACATACCTTTGGTGAGACTGGAAGGTGACCCTCTGGCGCACAAGCGTGATAATGTAGATTTTAATATTCAAAAATGTGAAATTCCAACATATTATAATTCAAATAAAATACTCAGATTTAATTAATTATAGTGTGAAGACAATAAAAAACTATAATTAGCAGCTAAACAAACATGTTTTGTGAAAAAATGTTATGTGATGGAAAAATGTTTTTCATTTTTGAATTCAATGGCCAAAAATGTATAAAGATCATATTAAATAACCAAAACTATTTTTTCTAAGTATACTGAGTTGTATATCCTTATTCGAAAACTGAAAACAAGGTTTCGTGCCTGATGCAGAGTTCTTTTCCAGGTGTACAGCAGCTAAACAGATAGCAGCTATTCTCAAAATGTCAGAAAAGCAGCAATGAGCCAAGCACTCTATTCTTGCAACTAAGCACTAAATGAACTAAAATGTAACTAAAAAGTGAACTGAAAGCTGAACTGAGATTCCTATTGAAAACAATTCTAAAAAAAGACAGCCACGCTCTCCCTCTCTTCACACCCAAATTAAGTTTACATACCTGGCTTACCATCCGCTAGCAAAGCAGCTAACACTTTTAAATTTTCTCAAAACACAGCAAAGCTATCACACAAGCTCAAGGTTACTTCCCATGGGAATCAAAAGCTACACTAAAGCTGCAACAGACTGGATATGCAAAACATTCTAAGGTTCTGCATTGCCTTTCATCTTTCCCAGAATACACTTCACTGTTGGCCAGTCAGTTGAAAAAGGTTAAAGCAACCCCCATACAGTGACCCAGAAAATGAACCAAAGCCCACCCCCAAGAGATCTTCCCACTTTTCCGTCTGCTGCCACTCCAAGCGCTGGTCCCCTTTAAAAGGCTTGTCATGCAGCAATCATCAGTGGTCTTGCATGACCAAAGGAGGAAAACTGCTACCCCACAATACTGTGCAGAAAGCAGTATTGGCAACAGTATACTCATACTGCTGTTGTGATATCGGAGTCCACAAAACCAGAATAAATAGGCTAAGGGTGGTCTCACAGCAGTGAAGTATTGGTGGACATGCTACTTGTGGTTCCATGCACAGAACACAAGGAGTGCAGAAAAGAAGCAAATATGCACAGTCCATAAACCCATCCATCTACTAAACATGCTTATCCAGATTATAAATAAAATTGACATAAAACAATACCAAATACAAAAATGACTTAATGATAGAACCATTTGTAAAATAATAATTCAATAACATTAGAAATTACCAAAAAAGAGGAAGATACACATAAGGAGGGCTCAGACCCTGGCTTAAACATTACATTCCCAAAGTGGTCCTGGCTTGATAATTTGACTACATGGCATTTCAATGGACTTGTATCCCATCCAGAGCCGATTCCTTACCTACCATACACCTATAACTACTGGGAAGGGCTGCTCTCTGTAGTCTTTAACTGGATTAGTACATCTGAAAATGTTATGAGAAAGCGTCATCATGTTATACGTAGCAGAAGCTAATCTTTGTAGTTCAAGGATAACTTGTTGTCAGTAACATTTACAGCATAGGGATACAAAATAAAACAATGAATAAAATGTACAGCAAAATGTTCCAGTTAAGGCTCACATGTAATAAGCAGAGGAAAAGAAATTCTTGCTTCAAATAAGCAGAAAGGGCTAATAGCCAAAAGTTTAATATATGTTTAAAAATGACATAGATGGTTTGACTTAACAAGCTTCACATGAGGAAACTGCAGGCATGTACAGAGAAACAAGATATCATTCCTATCTGACCTTGTCTCCCTGTAGTGATTTTATCATACTTAGAAAATAATACTTTGTAAAAAGAGAGTCAATTGTGTGCACAAGACAGTAATTACAGGTGCACAGT
Source organism: Polypterus senegalus (assembly GCF_016835505.1). Taxonomy (NCBI): domain Eukaryota; kingdom Metazoa; phylum Chordata; class Cladistia; order Polypteriformes; family Polypteridae; genus Polypterus; species Polypterus senegalus. Next base: position 52,563,865 of record NC_053156.1, read on the forward strand.
ACTCAGTATACATATTTTAAATTGTGGGAACAGCTCACCAGAATGGATGTTGCTGGTGACCCATGAAAAGCTTTTGGCATGTTGATCTGTTTTGTCACTAGGACTGATGCATACCATAAAATCCTTGGAGACACTATCAAAAATAAAAAGGTTACTGGATGCCTTCATGTTACTCTTATCCTCCACTCACATCACTTACCTGCATTCTTTTCTCACCTTTTTTTATGTTGGCTCACTCTTATTTGCATTCCTTCTGCACCTCTGGGTCTATTGTCTACTGTCTCTATAGATTCCTGACCAAAATCAAAAAACTCATGCCCAGGTAGCTTATTTTATGTTTTTAAAGTCATTCATGGCTTATGCAATACTAGGGAGATCAGAGTGTCCACCCAGGGTTTGCACCTTTGCCCACATTAACTGACAGGTGTTACAGTGTATGGTATAACCCTTAATGTGTTTGATCATTCTTTCTTTTTCTGGACCCATTTATTCCAGTGCAGGAACACTGGTGGATAGAGGGAATGTAAAATATGAAATAAGGCACATTTTGGAAACCTGGAGTTCTGTACTATAATTTAAAATTCTAATTTTATAAACTCACATTTAAGAAAACATTTATACAAAATGCTTATTTTTTCATTCTAGGCATTCTCATTTCAGTTCTGCTGTGCCGACACTGGTTATTAAGTTGAAGCAGCAGCAGTCCAATCATAAACTGACACACACGTTAAGAATTTCAAATGAGAAACACAAACATGCCAAGTCAATATTAGTCTACAGAAAATGACCTCTGACTTTCACTAGTGTTTATTTTCTTCACATCTTTCAAGTAATGACAAAAGCCAAAAAGAAAACACTGAGCCTTCTTTGCTAATTCTGGTTTTGAAAAATAATGTAAGAAGAGCAATCTGTCTGGCACCTTCAACATTACACCGTGAAATGCACTGCCTCTCCAGATCGACCAGGGGCAAGGAATGGAGGGAGAGTAACGCATTGCTTGGCATTAAAACTGAAGGAATAGCCTTCTACATTCTGAAAAGGAGTGAATTAATGCAGAAATAAGCAGTGATAATTGTCTGCTTTCTAAATTTACTATCTATTTCAAGATCACAGAGACCCATATTTGCAACTTTCCACTCATCCAGTACTTTTCCTATCTGGTTGCTAGAATATGTATGACTAAAACTAAATGTGTGGCATGCAAATCCACAGCATTGAACCTGACTCTGTTTGCACAGATTTCTCATTTGTACATATGGAGATCGTATGGTCTGCCTGCTACTATAAGAGATGCCCCTTCGGTCTCAGCTTTTAAATCCCGGGTGAAGATTCACTACTTCAGTTTAGCATACCCTGACTAGAGCTGCTGATTAACTGTACAGACTGCACCTCTGTTGTTAGTCATTAACACTAAAACATAAGTAACATGATAGTTAGAATTTGATACTAACCCTCACCTATTCTGTTTCTCTTCTCGGTACTCAAATGTGGCACTTGGTGCCACGGCCCACCTGCCAAGTTGTTTTGCCTGCCTAAGGTAAAGTCATCCCTGATGGAGGAGAGCAGGAATCGTGGGAAAGAGGGGTCCTTTCATCGGATTAGCGCTGTTTCAGCTGTGGAATGGCCAAATGGGGGAGGCAGCTTGATGGATGAGGTCTCCAGTACTCTAAACAAATCCAAATCATATTATGTATATCATCTACTGTTAAATTTGCTCCGTACTTGTAACATTTTTATTTTTATACTGCATTGAGGATTTGTTCTATTCTGTGTATTGTACTGTATTGTATTGACCCCCTTCTTTTTGACACCCACTGCACACCCAACTTACCTGGAAAGGGGTCTCTCTTTGAATTGCCTTTCTCAAGGTTTCTTCCATTTTTTCCCTACAAGGGTTTTTTTGGAAGATTTTCTTGTCTTCTTAGAGAGCCAAGGCTGGGGGGCTGTCAAGAGGCAGGAACTGTTAAAACCCATTCAGGCACTTCTTTTGTGATTTTGGGCTATACAAAAATTAATTATATTGTATTGTATATGTTATGCTCTGTTCCAAAATATTTCCCCTTTGGAAAACTTTATTTAGTAACTGCACTGGCACTTAATTAGGGAAGTCCAACTATCAGGCATTTTTGGGACTTAGCACATGTTTTGTGGTTTAAAAGTGTCTAGGAAAGGCCAAGGCTCCTTTTATATTGATGGACAAGTTAATACTGGAAATGCCTCAACTGTTAGTCTCAATTCACACATACAGTATGTCCTGCAAATCTACCTATTCAACATTTACTCATCAAAGTTAAGTTAAGCTAAGAATATCTCAACACTGGCCAAAGGCTAGCTACCTCACCAGGAGCTAGAAGTCATTCCGCTCATAAGACGTCCCTGTCGGGATTCACTTATATGTCGATCCATCATCAGATTGCTTCCCCAGCAAAAACAAGGAACCGCTATGTATCCCAATGGCTGCCTTTGAAGGAGCTACACAATCTAACAGAAACCAGTGGCTAATTGACTACTCCTCAGAGTACACAACCTAAATAGGCACGATTTGTTTCATTAACAATAATTGGTCATTGCTAAATGTCAATAATCAACAGGACATTTCAGCAAAGCAATTCTCAAACTATTAAAATTATTAATTATGTTTATTTGAAGGAGAAACCAAGTGTAAATGTTAGAAATGAAAACATACAACATGAATGTTTCAAATCAGGGTCATACACCAAGCTTCTTTTCAGGCGGCCGTGGCTTTGGTTGTTGCAGTCTTTGGTTTCTTATACCAGACTTGGAAGCGCGGAGGCAGTCTGTAGGTGGCAGAGTCCGACTGAGTGGTCTTCTCTTTGGTAGTTGTTTCACTCCCTTTCTTCTAGTTTTGGCAGTTATGATGTCTTTCTGCCTTGTTCTTCTTCTTTTGTTTAATGGAGGTTGGTACACCAGCTTGAGGTGCATTACCACCACCAGCTGAACTGGAGTGTGATGCAGGAAGGGGAAAAAAAAAAAACTGTAACTAGAAATATCTACCTATTTTGCAATTATATTTCCCATTATAACCCTATAGCTTTTAAATAACATTGCTGACTGACTTATGCAAAATATTCAATCAGTCAAAAATATGGGACAACTGATAAGTTTCCATAGTCTGGTTAATTGTTGATTAAGTTACTTTTGGCTAAACACAAAACATGTTAATTATAATGTCCCGCACCCACCAGATGACAAAACAATTTGGGATCCTGGTTGGCAACCCCCAAGGCAGACACGCAGTCCAGTCCCATGCCTCGGAAATGACCGTCTATCTGCCGCGGTCAGGAGATACGTGGGTGTCCCCTTGGCTTTGGGTCCTCAGCAATGAACTCTGAGCCTTCAAATCATTATATAAGTAATTCTAAAATAAAAGCACACTAAAATCAAGCACACAAAATGTACATTACAAATCGGATTTAGCATAATACAAAAACACAATTCACCACAGCACAGATATATGTTGCTACTCTCTATGGCTGATTCTATCTGTGAAATTTGGTTTGGGGCCAAAATGTTTTCCCCTGGTGAAATGTATTTTGTGAATGTAACTTTATTCCACCCAGAGCAGCACTGTGTACCCTTGCAAGCTTTCTTTATTTGTTTTATCTTCTTTTGTGTGTTTTAATAGACCTATTTTCTGCATAGATACAAATACCCTGAAATGTTACCATTTTTTTCCTTGTGTATCAATTATTTTTATGTTATAATCCTGTGTTTTCAAGGAAGTCTATGCAGGCACTGTATTGTGTTAATCTTAAGTCATACTGGATAAGTAAGCAGTCATTTCCTGTACCGTTTGTGTTTTTTCTTATGCCCTTCAATGGGGCTTTTCCACTTGTAATTTGAAAAGATGAGATCTCTCTTGAGCAGCATATCATCTTTCCAGTCTTTGTTTCATTTACTAAAACATGAAAGTACAGTTTGAATAACCAGAATTTTGGGCTTGTAGCAACAACTACTTTTCCTTTCTGTTTTGTGGTGTAAAAGTGGCCAAAAAAGGCGCTAACCTTTGAGGTTTTTTTTATAGTGGTGGACACGTAATACTGGAAATGCCTAAACTGTTAGCCTTGATTCACACATACATACTGCAAAGCTTACCAATTCAACATTCACTTAACAAACATAATTTTAAATGCAATGCAAGAATATTGCAGCACTGGTTGAGCCCTACCTACTCTACTCTACGCTACTACCTCAACTTTGATACCGTACCAGGGGCTAGAAGCCACCCCATACATGATGTGTACCTGCCGGGATTCACTTCTGTGTCGATCCATCTTCAGATTGCTTCCCCTGAAAGGGCTACACTTCAAAATACTCTAGCAAAAGCAAAAATCACTACTCCTGTTAGGCTTTTGTATCCCGATGGCTACCTTTAAAAGGGCTACACAGGCTAATAGAAGCCAAGGACTAATTTCTACCCCTGAGTCTATGTAACCAAAATAGACACAGTTGATTTAATTAATAATCATAATAAACTATAATCATAATAATCAATAATAAACACCAAAACAACTTCAGCAAAGCAATACTCAAACTATTTCAATCATTATGTATGTATGTATAGTAGATGTAAATATTTGGTATGAAAACATACAACCTGAACAATTCTAATCGGGGTCACACAGCAAGGTACATATTAAGTAGCTATAGCTTTTGTTATTGCAGTATTTATTTTCTTAAACCATGTGTGATGCTTGGGAGTAGAGAAGCATCTGTAGATGGCAAAGTCTAACCAAGTTGTCTTTTCTTTGGCAGCTGTTTCTCTTTCTCTCCTCCTAAACCTTGATATAAAATCCTTTACATTTATAGTGTCAGACTGGCTGTATTATGCAAAACATAGCATCAGTCAAAAAACTGGGACAACTTGTATGATCCCATGGGCTGGTTGATGATTAATTGATTTATTTTTTAAATATGTTCATTTCGAAGTCCCAAAAATCCATTTCACACATTCTTACAAACACACACACAAACACTGGTCAATAAGCTTAAACACATACATTCTAATAAACAACTCTTTAACAATTTATACTTATTTTCCCAGAATTCCCGTCAATGTCTATTTTCCATATACCAATGAATTTTATCTAATCCCAAATTTGGCAGCCTTGGAAAACTCTCTTATAAATATTAATGATCTAATGAGGTCATTTGTATCTGTCTGCAGTTTCAGTTATAAAACATTTCCCACATGAGCTCTGAACCCACAAGTTAAGAGACATTATCTAAATGACTCTAAATAAAAGACAGTGAAATAAAACACACAAATGAACTATTATGAGTCATGGTTTGCATAATGTAATTGCAAAATTTTTCAACAGCATTATACTTCCTAAATTATCCTATAGTGGGCAACAACAGCAGAAGTAGTAAGGGTGACAGCAAGAAGGTTGCTTGGAGTGACATCTGGACAGAGGAAGGAGGAAAAGAAAACCTGGTGATGTAATGGGGAAGTACGGGAGAGTATACAGAGAAAGAGGTTGGTGAAGAAGTGGGTTAGTCAAGAGTACAAGGAGATAAGGTATAAGGTGAAGAGCAAAGGCTAAAGAAAAGGCGTATGATGGATTGTATGAGAGGTTGGACACTAAGGAGGGAGAAACTGAGAAAGATGTGCAGCAGGTTAGGATGATAAAGGATAAAGATAGAAATGTACTCACAAGCAAGGAGAGTGTGTTGAGCAGATGGAAAGAGTACTTTGAGAGGCTGATGAATGAAGAGAAAAAGAGAGAGAGAAGGTTGGATGATGTGGAGATAATGAATCAGGAAGTTCAATGGATTAGCAAGGAGGAAGTAAGGACAGCTATGAAAAAGATGAAGAATGAAAAGGCTGTTGGTCCAGATGGCATAACTGTGGAAGCATGGCGATGTTTACATGAGATGGCAGTGGGATTTTTAACCAGATTATTTAATGAAATCTTGGAAAGTGAGAGGATGCTTGAGGAGTGGAGAAAAGTGTACTGGTGCCGATTTTTAAGAATAAGGGGGATATGCAGAGCTGTAGTAACTACAGGGGAGTAAAATTGATGAACCACAGCATGAAGTTATGGGAAAAAGTATTGGAAGTTAGGTTAGGGAGGTGCCAGGAAAGAGCACCACAGATGCAATGTTTGCTCTGAGGGTGTTGATGGAGAAGTATAGAGAAGACCAGATGGAGTTGCATTACGTCTTTGTTGACCAGGAGAAAGCATATGACAGGATGCCTTGAGAGGAGTAGCAGAGAAGCATGTAAGAGTTGTACAGGATATGTATGAGGGAAGTGTGATCGTGGTGAGGTCTGCAGTAGGAGTGACAGATGCATTGAACGTGGAGGTGGGATTAAATCAGGGATCGGCTCCGAGTCCTTTCTTATTTACAATGGTGATGGACAGGTTGACAGACGAGATTAGACAGGAGTCCTCGGGACTATGATGTTTGCTGATGACATTGTGATCTGTAGCGAGAGTAGGGAGCAGGTTGAGGAGACCCTGGAGAGGTGGAGATATACTCTAGAGAGGAGAAGAATGAAGGTCAGCAGGAACAAGACAGAATACATGTGTGTAAATGAGAGGGAGGTCAGTGGAATGGTGAGGATGCAAGGAGAAGAGATGGCAAAGATGGATGAGTTTAAATACTTGGGATCAATAATACAGAGTAATGGGGATTGTGGAAGAGAGGTGAAAAAGAGAGAGAGAAGAAGGACTGTATTTGTGTTTATGTCACTTTTTGAAGCCTTTCGGAAAAAATGTTTGTACGAATACACCTTTGATTTAAACTGTCTATAGCGCCCCCTAGTGGTCAGGCTCAGTCCTGGGGGACCCCACTGGCTGCAGGTTTCAAACAATTCTGCTTTTAATAGAACTTCTCCTCTAATTAAGCAAGCTGTTACTTCCCAGACGACAGACAGACAGACGATGTTTGCTGATGACATTGTGATCTGTAGCGATAGTAGGGAGCAGGTTGAGGAGACCCTGGAAAGGTGTAGATATGCTCTAGAGAGGAGAGGAATGAAGGTCAGTAGGACCACCACGACAGAATACATGTGTGAGAATGAGAGGGAGATCAGAGGAATGGTGAGGATGAAGGGAGTAGAGTTGGTGAAGGTGGAGGAGTTTAAATATTTGGGATCAACAGTACAGAGTAATGGAGATTGTGGAAGAGAAGTGAAAAAGAGAGTGCAGGCAGGGTGGAATGGGTGGAGAAATGTCAGGAGTGATTTGTGACAGACAAGCATCAGCAAGAGTGAAAGGGAAGGTCTACAGGACGGTAGTGAAACCAGCTATGTTATATGGGTTAGAGACGGTAGCACTGACCAGAAAGCAGGAGACAGAGCTGGAGGTAGCAGAGTTAAAGATGTTAAGATTTGCATTGGGTGTGACAAGGATGGATAGGATTAGAAATGAGTTCAGTAGAGGGTCAGCTCAGGTAGGACTTTGGAGACAAAGTCAGAGAGGCGAGATTGTATTGGTTTGGACATGTGCAGACGAGATGCTGTGTATATTGAGAGAAGAATGCTAAGGATAGAGCAGCCAGGCTAGAGGAAAATAGGAAGGCCTAAGAGAGGTTTATGGATGTGGCAAGAGAAGACATGCAGGTGATGGGTGTAACACAGCAAGATGCAGAGGACAGGAAGATATGGAAAAAGATAAACTGCTGTGGCAACCCCAAATCAGAGCAGCCAAAAGAAGAAGATGATTAATTGTCTTTGACAGGCGTTGTGGTTTTGCAGTGTCTAGCATAGCCACCTCACACATCCAGTGTCCTGAGTTTAAATCCTACACTCTGCCATGATCCTGGTATAGTTAACAGGTTTGCCCATCTGCATTGTGTGAGTGCCGTAGGAAATGGACAGGCACCCCAGAGGGTGAACCCTTGCCTGAACAGGACACCATGGCAAAAGAAAGTGGAAGGACAAGCTCTCTGCTGGGTCAAAGATAAAAGGAGCTGCATCATCTCAGGAAGAAGTAGACAAGGCCTGACAGGAGAAACGTAAAGAAAGAGGATTGTTTTTCTGGACCATTCCCTTTGGTTGTCTTTATTTGATCTGTGAAGATAATATTTATTAATAAAAAGGGACTATAACAACCCATGACAAGTTTGGCTGTGATTGTGTCTGGTGTTTGGGGCTCAGTGGAGTTCCATACTGGTTATAATGGTTTTTCCTCTTGCAACCCTAAAGATATGCATGTTATATTGACTGGTGATTAAAAACGAGCCTGGTATGAGTGTAAACATGGGCATGTCCATGAATGGACTCTAAGATACCCTGATGGGTTTGGTTAACTGCCATGCACCCAGATACTGCTGATATATGCTGTGGATTTGTGCAATTCCCATAGCCTGTAATTGGATTAGATAGACTTGGTAATGTTGTTACTCTTCTTTTAGTCCATCAGTTTCGTTTAGTTAGCTAATAGCTTTGTTGTTCCTTTACCTCATAAAGACACTTTTAAAAAGATGTCAAGGTTTCCACTTAAAAAATCACTTTGCAGTTTTGATATGGACCTCTATCAGGCTTTCTTTAACTCTTTGTATGTTTTTCAGAGGTCACTATAAGCTAGCAATATCTAAAAAGTGGATGCCAACCAACATATTCTAAAAATGACATACAGGTTAGCTTAAATGGATTACAAGTAAATAATGGAAATAATTACAAAGGAAAACATAGGCATTCAAAAGTCGAGACAGCCACCATAGTGACAACAGTGGGGACAGTCTCCACAGGTTTAGACACAGGAGATGCTGTTTAACTAATATGGCAGACTTTTATGATAAAGCAGCTTATAATAACTAATATGGTAGACTTTTATGATGAAGCAACTTACAACATTTGAGATAGAATTGGCTAAATTTCTTTTGGTCTTCCAGTTGCAGCACAGGGAGGTCAAGTGACTTGCTTATGGTCACATAGTGTTAGTAGCAGGATTTGAATCCACAGCCTCAGGGGTTGAAGTCCATATCCTTAATCACTACAACACACTGCCTGCCAGGTTCAGTCCTGGGGGACCCCACTGGCTGCAGGTTTCAAACAATTCTGCTTTTAATAGAACTTCTGCTCTAATTAAGCAAGCTGTTATTTCCCAATTTCTGTTTTTTAGTGTAGCAGTAGGGTGTTATACCATGTTAACCATTATGAATGCAATGAGAAGTCAAACAAAATGACACCTTTTATTGGATAACTGAGCAGACTATAATATGGAAGCTTTCAAGGCAGTTCAGGCCCCTTAATTGCAAACTATGTTTGCTAATTTTTAATTGGAATATTTGGATAATTTAGTGTTTATATCCTGCAAAGTTAAAGAATTTACACCATCATCATTATTTAATTTCCATTTTTCAGGTGTTCTAGTTATCTAAGCTGTTATAAATAAATGTATTATTATTTACTAAGGATCTCGTTAGTGGGTCTGACACTAAAGTAACTGCAGCCTTTCAGCATTCAGTGATGTGATACCTTCTCCACTCCTTGTTGAAAGTCCACAGAAACAAAAGTAAATTAGTAGAAAGTCAATAAAAGAAAGTCAAACATCTGTACATAAGGAGATTCTCATAGGTAAATGTTGTTTATTCAGGGAAAGGAAAACAGTGATGCACCAGAATTAACAAAGTTTCCATTTCCAATTGAATGGAGGTTGCCACAAGCTCTGCCTTTTACGGACTCAAGGATATGCAGTACGACCAGCTCTGCAACTGGATGTCAATGTTCATTCTCAGGTCTACTTTAGTGAAGGATGGAGCTGCTATCTAAAGTATATTTTCATGGTAACCTCAGAAGGATCACAATGTGCAAGATTACTTGTATTCTGTTTTGTGTGTTTTATTTACCCAATTTTCTGACATGCATTTCACACCCAACCTACCTGGAAGGTGGTTTCTCTCTGAGTTGCATTTCCCAAGATTTTTTTCCATTTGTTTCATCAAAAAGGGTTTTATTTTCTTGTCTTCTTAAGGGTCCTCCTACTCAGGGAGAACTCAGGGGTTGGTGGCAGGACTGGCACTCCAGCTGCTGTAAAAAAACCTCACATTGTTCCTTTCCATTCGAACAAGTGTGGTTTTGAGGTGTCACCAATTGCATGACGGCACATGGGTCCTAATTTGGGATCCTGAGGTGGTTTGGTGTGTGGTAGGTGTGACGACACACTATATCAGTGCATGCTTCCAACCTCCTCCTCCTCCTCCTTCTTAGGGAGTCAAGGGGCTGGGGGTCTGCCAAAAAACAAGGGCTTGTTAAAGCCCTTTTAAGAATTCCTTGTGTGATTGTGGACTATAAAAGAAATAAATTGTTGTTGCAGATTGCTGCAATTAACTTTCCCTTTACTTTATTTTCATCAGGAGATTAAACAGGGCATTTTGATGGGGCAGTAACTCTTCTTTATTGTACAACATTTAAAGTAATGGCAAAAAACTAACGTTTCTAAATTGTTTGTAATTGTTAATCTGACCATTGCACGGCTGCACTACTGTGATGTTTTAATGCAGAATAAGAGAAGAGAGAGAGAGAGAGATTGGGACCATGCACTTTAACAGCGCGTTGCAGCATCCACCATATGACAAACCACCTCAGGATCAAAAATTAGGACCCTAGCACAAGAGAAGAAGAAAAATAATCAGTGATGATTAAAAAGTGAGATCAATTACAGGCAAAAATGATTCACTGATTGTGCAACAGACTAGAACAAAAATCTACAGCCACAGGGGACTACCAGCACTCAAATTGAGAAGCACTGCTTTAGAACATAAGACATTCCTCACTTTCAGAAAGTGTTTGATGTGGTAACCTATGAGTGGCTGATCGTTAGTTCAGCTGTAAGAGCCAGTGATTAAGGGTGAAGATCTGGATTAAATGTTGAAACAACAAGGCATGGAGGGAGAATCATTTTCTGTATAAGATGACATCAAAAGGGGAGTCAAATGAAGGATCAGTGCTTGGGCTGTTGCTCTTTGTAATTTATATACAGATTGAGTATCCCTAATCCACAATTCCAAAATGCTCCAAAATCTTAAATTTTCTGAGCTCTAACAGGACACCACCTATGTTGACTCTTGTTTTTTTTTTTTGGATGCTAACAACATATGTCCAGATTCCAAATTAATTTTTTCCTTCTGAGTCTGGATCTGGTCTCCTGTGACGTATTGAGTGCCATGAAGCCTTAATCAACAACCTTGGAGGTCAGGGGAGTCATTGTCCCCCATGAAGTGCCACGAAGATAGGAAACATGATCAAATTCCAGAGTTGGGATCTCCCATGAAGCAACAAGCATCACAATTTATTGGGGGCTGCAGATCAGTAATCTGGAGTATCCTAAGAACAAACAAAATAAAATCATAGTCAAAAGTCCTCCAATAAGATAAATCCAAACTAAACCCTACTATTAATTTTCAAACCAAACTCTGCTTTTTATCATTTTTATATTTCCAAAAATTGTGTATAATTTTTGCCCAGCTTCTGAGGTTTTCTTCTCATTTTTCGATATTAAAATTATGTTGTGGCAGTAGTTGCTCCGAGAATAGGATCTGCATTGTATCTGGAAGGTTGCTGGCTCAAGTCCTATTACTGCTCCCACTCCAAAAGGTCATGTGAAAAGACAATTTCGATCATGGATTAATAATGTATAACAGTAGTATGTCAAAAATAAAATGTGACATTCAGTGATTTTGAGTATTTGTTTTCATTTGTCTAATTTTGTGTATTTTCTTAGCTTGCAGTACTTGCAGTTTCTGCAATGGCGTTGTGTTGCTAGCACATGATCTGCATGGAAGTCACTTTGTGTTGTGAATTACCAGCAACTAATTAGCGATAGCAGCATTTTTGACCTTTTTCAAGTTTTTGGATTTTAAAGAAAATTAACAAACGATTTTTTAGCAAGTTAGGGAAAGGATATCAAGATAGTCAGGCATTTTGTTTTGTTTTTTGGATGTACAGGCTTTGTTTTGTTCTTAAATTTTTGCTACATAAATTACATCATGGCTTACATCAGTGTTTGCGTTTTGGAGCTCTCAAACATCTTGTCACCAGATTATTTTCAGTTCCCTGTGCTTTCCCATTTCCATTACTGATGAACTGGTGAGTTTCTTGGTCGCATCATTAGAATATTAGAAAAACTTAGATGAGAACAGGCCATTTAGACCAACAAAACTCATCAAATCTACCCACCCAATTCCTTAAAACCCTAACCCCTAGGTCCCTAAAGTTTTAAACCTTATCACACTATTCAATCATTGATTGCATATGTCTAATGTTTTCTGTATGAAGAAAAAACTTTCTACTGTTCCTGCTTTTGTTTTTGAAGCAAAGTTCAGATAACAGTGAGTGCCCCACTGCCATCTTTTATGGGATGCAACAATGATGGCACATGGTGGGAACCATGAAACTAGCAACGGGGTGGTTGCTGTAACAGCATCCATGTAAATAACAGTGCCACAATATCATGCTCAACAAAGAAAAGTCCAGCATAATAGAATAAAAGCAAAATGCTAAAAAAATCTTAAAAACACGAATAATAATTTAAAAAAATTCAAAGGCACAATCCCATGTGAAGGGGTGAAGGGGCTTCCTGTTTGTGGACAACCTTCATTTTCCTGAGTTAGTTATTAGGAATATTTTAGCAAAAAATACATGAATTTTAAATGTTTTGAGCTTACAATAGGATAATCAGAGGTGTGGATTACGCAACACTAGTAGTTATGCCATTTCTCCACAAAAACATGATGTTAAAAATTTTTCTCTGCCACCACTACAAATTACATGGGGTAAGTAATTTATGAAAAAATATGTAATAACTGCGTGGAATATTCCTTTAATTGCTGTCAAGTTAATAGGTTTTTACAGAAGAAAACAATTTATAAAACAGTTTTTAAACACAGTGCACTGTGACTTCCACCAAGGTTGGTCACTGGCTTATATTCTTAACGTCCTTCCTCATAAAAGACCACACATTTGACAATTGGGTAAGGGATTGTGAAAAGTGATACCAGATGGTCAAATTCTAAATGTTTCAGGATGAAGCAGCAGAAAACAAATAGGCCGCATTAGAATGACTAAATTGCATGGCACATCATGCAAAAAGGTAAAAATAAGTCTGCATTCAGGATTCTCAGAGAACACATGTGAGACAGATGATGTCAATCAAAGGAAATGAAAATAAGGAACTAAAAACAAAGCTCATAAGCCAGCTGAAAACACAAACCCACAACCTGACCCGAAAGCCACATAGGCATACTGTATACCTTGAATATAATGGCGACCGCTTCAGCTCTCCTCCACATTCATCACAAATGCCCCCACTTAAAATCCTGGGATTAGCAGTGCCATATGTCTTTACTCGCTTGCCCTCAAGGCATTTTGGCACCACTTTGTCGAAGCAGGTCCTGAATAAGCCATTTATCTGCTACAGGAACTCCAAACAAAATCTTACATATGTCAATGTTCTGCTTTGCACAGCAATCTTAAAGCCATATGTTTTGTTCCCCAAGAGAGGAAAATGAATGCAGAAGTCGCAGGACTGCTGATCTCACACTCTTTTTTTTCTGATGATTATCTCAGACTTTTGCCTGCATTGGGCAACACTACTTTACATTTCAGCAATTGCAAAATCCATGAATGAGGCTTATTAACAAAGAGAGAGAATGTTTCTAAGAAATAAGGGCAGCCATACAGTCCTTCCAAAAGCTTTCACAATCATAACTGCTGAAGCGTGCAGTGACTGCTCAATCAAAAGTGCTATGTGCTATGCCAGTGAGTTCTGGCATCTAACCTGCCCTTGACTTGTTGCTTCTTCTTTGTGTCAATGTTTGGATACTAAAAATAATACAGTAAGCTGAAATGATTTTGAGGAAAACACATCATTTAATTATTTAGCACATATAATCACCTCTCTTTCTTACATTGCATTGTGACTGTATTAATCCAATAATCTCTTGGAGTAACTATATATAATAAAATGCATTGACCGCTGTAGTTCAGGATTTCTATGATTAAACAACCACCTGTAAATTGTGAAAAATGAAATCTTCACTTATCTTTTTTCATTTTTTTTTATTACCAGGTTATAGTTAGTCCAGCCTGGAATCATCAGTCCAGTACAAGAACCACTCACTGTCACATCCTCATTTACTCTAACTGGTCCAGTTCTAAATCAAGATTAATTTAACAAGGGTGGTGGAGGGTCACAGATATTCCAACAGCTCTGGGCAGGAAGACAGGAGACAGCATTAAACATTGTGCCAGGCCACTGCAGGGCACATTATCTCACACACAAACAACCACATTTGGCCAAAATGGAACTGCCAATTAACTTAATAAATATATTTGATTATGTGTGAGGAAGACCTGAGTGTCCAGAGAAAAAACCCACACATGGAGAATGAGCAAATCTCATACAGCCAGCAACAGGCAGAGTAACTCTCACACCCTCATGTACTCTTACTGGGACAATTTTTAATCAGAAATTAATCTAACATGGACTCCTTTGGGATGTGAGAGAAAGGAGTTTCACAGATTAAACCTGTATGAGTTAAAACAGAATGCCTGGGTTTCATAGAAACGTTCACAAGGCTGGAGATCAAATTTTGGCGTATTTAGTTATTGAGGCAGTAGTGTAAACCATTGCATGACCATACAATCGTCCTTTCCCATTCTAATATATCTGGTATAACATTTCATTCTCTAATCTGATTCTAATCTGTACAAGGTAGGAAAGAAGCCTGAATAGGGTGCCTGTCCATTGAGAGCCTACTTATGCCATACAAATACTCAATTTCCAATGATCAATTAACCAAACACAAACATATCTTTGGGGATGTGAGGAGAACCCAAGAAGATATGAGAGAAATGCACCAAATCCACACATTTAATGCACAATTTAACTACTAAGCAGCTCTAATAAATTTTAATTGGTTTAAACATTTGTGCAGAAGATCTACTATACATATTGCAAGAGCACTACAAGGTTTATCTGTTGCACCTACAAGGAGCTATCTGTGGGGTTGTTGTGTACCCTTCCCTTGCAATTCAATTTATATTCACAATGCCAAAACCCAATTGCAGACCATTTTTCTATGCAACTGTGTCTTACTGAGGCAGGGACTGCTGTAAAGTGAATTGCCATTGGCAAACTGACTTGATAGTTACAAGCAAGAGGCAGAGTGAGCCAGCTTCAATCAAAGTGCTCTGCACCGACATGATTGATGTGGCTGAGGACCTGCAGACCAAAGGATAACCAATAAGCTTCAACAGTATGCAGGAAGCAGCAGAAAAAAGTAGGGCTTGACATTTTCCCTGTCTGAATATCTCTTTAGCTTAGGCAAATGCAGAATTCAGCATTACCTCATGAGAAATGAATAGCCTTGACACACACAAAAAGGTTTGGGGCAGCCACCCATATATTGTTCCTGGCTGCAAAAGGGTTTTTTTTACAACACTCCTGTGCATTATTTCGAGTTCTCCACTGAAATGACTAGTGGAGGAAAGATGGCGGTTTTATAAGCTGAAAGGCAGAAGTGATGTCATCTGGCTGGAACCAGAAGTGATTTCAGTCTGGGGGCCGGGACCAGAAGTGTCGTTGAATCAGGCAAGTTTTCCCATTTTTGGCCTGTAAAGATAACAGAGGTAGGTTTAGGTTTACCCCCTGGCCTGGTGGGTAATTACCTCTTGGTCCACTCAGCTCACTCCTAGTTGCACGTGTATGACACTCATAATGTGCAGTATGTACAGAACAGAACTGGTTTGCTCAGCAAACATTCTGAAATGCATTGCAAATGCAAGACGCAGGCCTGAATGGGGTGACTGTCCATTGAGAGCCTACTTATGCTGCACAAATACTCAATTTGCAATGATCAATTAACCAAAAACAAACATATTTTCAGGAATGTTATAAGAACCCAAGAAGATATAAGAAGAATGCACCAAATCCACACATTTAATGTATCATCTAACATAACTCTTGCTGGATTTTATGTACCTGTCTTCTCATTGAATGTTTCCATTAAAAGTTACATGTGTGACTATTCCTTTCAAAGCTTAAACAATAATGTTTGTATTTTTCAAGTTAAAGTTATTTCTTCACAATCATGGTATATATTATTTTACCATATTAAATTGCATTCTAAAGTGAACGATACTTTAAATTTTTTTAAAAAACAACTAGCCATCTCCCAGGGTTCACATTTATTTATTTGGCCAATGCTTTCAACCAAAGCAACTTACACCATTTGGGATACTATTGATTACATTTCCTTTCACCAATTCAAGCACATGCAGGTGAAGTGACTTGCTCATGGTCACACAGTTTCAGTAGCAGAACTTGAACCCACAACCTCAGGGTTTGAAGTCCAAAGCCTTAACCACTATACAACACTGCCTGGATCCTACCTGCATGGACTTTTTCGTGCTCTTCAAGTGCCTAGATGGTTTCTTCCCACAGTCAAACTGACCCGATGTATGTGGTTCTATGTGTCTGATCTGTCATAATTCTTCCAACCGTGGCTCGAGCAGGCAAGTGAGCAAGAGAACTATGATGACCTTAAAAACCAAGAATCTGGGATTTAATATATTACTTCCAGTTAACTTTTGTTGTCACAAGCTTGCCTCAGAAGGCATGTTTTCCTAAATCGAAACCTTTGCTACTTCAAAGTGGATGTATTAGGTAAGTTTTAAGACTTTTGTTTATAATGAGACCCAAGTATCCATTAGCTCTATTATAAAACACATGAGCAGGCTAATTATTTTTGAAATATGTAGAAATATTTGCTTTGGTCTAGAATGCAATTCCATATGGGAAATGATTATATACTATTAATGTAAAGAAATAATTTTGATTTAAAAAATACCTAAATTATCCAGTAAAAGATTATTTAGTGCTTTCAATAATACACTGAGATGCTACTAATAGGTTGGGTTAGTGGGGAATCTTTGGGGTCTGTGTCTTTTCCTCTGAATTTCACTGTGAATACATTACTCAAGGACCCCATCATAAAGCCCCCCTCCCAATCTGCTGGAAACCGATTATTCACAACGTTTTGCTATTCAGAATGAATTCAGGAGTCACCTGGAAAAAGAGAGTCTTTATTTTCTTCAGGAGACAAAGCTCCCCTATGCAGGAATGAATTACTGTAAATAGAATAACATAATAAAACCTTATTTAACAAGTATGATCTAATTCAAAGTCACAGTGGGGCCAATGGCTAACCTGAAGGCTCTGGGCACTGAACAGAATGCCAGTCCATCGCAAGGCTGCATTCACATACACACACCCACCCACATTCACTTACACAGGGTAGAGTTAGAACCACCAGATCCACTAACCCAGATGTGTGTTGAGGATGTTGGAGAAAAATGAAAGAATATGCAAACACCACATAGAAAAAAAACTCGACTCAGGATTCAAATTCAAAACAGCGTATCCATGAGAAAGCATCACTAACCACTGCACCACCATGCTGCCCGCTGTCAATAGCATAATCGCCCAAATTACAGTGTTGCATGTAAAACGTCCCTCTTTCACCTGCTAGTATTTTGGGTGAGAGACTATTCACAGCAAGGACAAAAGAAAAACTGCCAGCCATCTGTCTATTGCATTTAGAAAAAAACATAACAAGGAAACTTGAAACCTGAAATGTAAAGATGTGGTTGGGCAATCTGTTCTTTATTTTAGTTTCATTAGTTTTTTGATGCACAACCTGTTCAAATTATTCTTACATAAGAATAAAATAAATTTAAAAATCAAGAGGAGACCGTTCAGTCCATTAAGTCCATTTGTGTAGGCTGATAGCTAAGCTGTTCCAATGTCTTACCCAGATACTTTTACCTGTCTTGGTAGTTTGTTCAGGGGATTCATGGGTTCAGTCTCCCACTTCCACTTAATTTCCACTGGTGTCTTTGAGTACACAATTTGTCATTTAGTCAAAATCATTCTGCTGGAATAGAAAAATAGGATTCTTTAGTGAAATCGAATTACCCCACATAAAGAAGTAAAAGAAAGTTTAAAACCATGTAACATTTACAAACACATACATCTATAGACAAGATTTAAGGAAGGAATAATTAAAACAAAAAAATCAGGTAAATGTAATAGAAATTTCATTAACATTAAATACATACTTTTGTCAACAGAGGGGAGGAAAACAAAAGTCACTTTACCAGCAATTCACCTCCAGCAATGAAGGCCTATAATGTATTTGCTGTTTACATTCATGCGCGTGTGTGCAGGGTGCACTTGAGACACAGACTCCACCCACCCACGTCACCCACTCCACCTAGGTTCCATTGCTGAGTCTAGCTGTGAAGAAAGCATCTGCATTACGTTATCTAGTCCTAAAGGGCCCAAGGTTTTGTTTTTTATCTCACTAGGCATTATGTTCCAATTGTTATTATTATTATTATTATTATTATTATTATCTTGAAAATACTGATTAATAACTCAAAGCCATTATGTACATTATTGTTCAAGAATTAAGTAAAACTGCAGTCCCAACTATAATCCAATTCCTTCCCTAACTTCTATCAAGTTTTTTTTAGGACATGCCAATTATCTAAGTTAAATCTCCTTTTTAGATTAGGAACATGACTAACCATAGAATTTCTCTTGGGTCTTAAAGTTAAATAGTACAATCTCATTAATTTGTAAGATGTGTCCCCAATTCATTCAGTGCAGTATACTCATTGTGTGACCACCATCTTATTGAAAAAACCCTTTCCTCCAATTACTTTTCAATATACAGTAGATCTTGTAGGAACTTCCATTCTTCAAATCTAAGTCTCACCAGAGCATTATAACACTTTCAGAGTCCTAAAAAGTTCTCAGCAGCTTCTTTTAAGCTCCCTAAATCCATCCAGGCAGATATCACTACTGAATTTTTCTTAGCCCTCCAAGTAAGATTTTATAAGTGTCTTATGAGAGCACTAAATCTGCTTACTTAAATCAGATCCTTGTCTTATCTGAGCTGTCAGCCCTCCAATGATTTCTCGCTAGGCTCTTAAGAAAGCTCCCAAGTGCCACATTTGATTCTGGACATAGTGTTATAAATGCTTTTAAAATTCTGCAAAAAATGTATAAAGCCCCTCAACCCTCATAATAGGACATCATAATTGGTTCTAATGTTTATAATCCTCCATGTAAGTTATTACAGCTATTTATTACAAGCCCCTAATCTTCTTGATTAAGTCCCACTAAGACTCTCACACCTCCTGGTAATATGTACATAAGGACAACATGTCTGCCTATCTGTGCATAAAGTATATATACAGATAATGTAAATAGAGTGGATCCAGATAGTATTCAGACCCCTTCATTTTCTACACTCTACTGTGCAGCAAATTTCATTTTAAATACATATATTTGCCATTTTTGTCCATCAATCTACACCTAATACCCCATAATGATAAAGTGAAAACATGTTTTCAGAGTGGTTTGCAGATTTATTAATCATAAAAAACTGAAATGCTTCATTCATAAAACTATACAGACCATGAATTCAGTAATTTATACAAGCCCTTTTGAGAGCAAGTACAAATTCAAGTCCAAATTACCTTAAATAATCTCGCTCCATCCTATATTTCAGAATGTCTTTCACCTTACACTCCAAATTGTAACCTTAGATCTTCAAATGAGTGTTTGCTTATTATTCCAAGAGCTAAACTTAAAAGAAGTGGTGAGGCGGCCTTTTGCTGTTATGCACCTAAAATCTGGAATAGCCTGTCAATAGGAATTCTCCAGGCTAATACAGTGGAGCAGTTTAAAAACTGCTAAAACACATTACTTTAACATGGCTTTCTCATAGCTTCATTTTTGTTTAATCCTGATGCTCTGCATATTAAATTTTCATTATCATTCATAATGGCTCCGAAATCTGTACATAACCCCTACTTTCTCTTTTGTTCTTTTTCTGGTTTTCTGAGGTGGTGCTCTGCACCTCCACCACCTGATCAAAGCACCATGATGTCCCTACATTGATGGATTAAAGACCAGAGGTCCACATGACCGCCATCATAAAATTCTTCCATGAGAACCCTGAATAAAATGAGGACTGATTGAGGTCATTTATGTTAGGTAGAATGCCTAGAGGGGGCTGGGCGGTCTCATGGCCTCGGAACCCCTGCAGATTTTATTTTTTTCTCCAGCTGTCTGGAGTTTTTTTTTTTGTTTGTTTGTTTTTTCTATTCTCCCTGGCCATCGGACCTTACTTTTATTCTATGTTAATTTGTGTTCCCTTATTTTAATTCTTATTTATTGTGTCTTTATTTCTCTTTCTTCATAATGTAAAGCACTTTGAGCTACATCATTTGTATGAAAATGTGCCTTAGAAATAAATGTTGTTGTTGTTGTTGTTCTTGGGTCTCTCTACAAGCTTTGCACTCTTGAATATGGGCAGTTTATTCCATTCTTCCTAATCATTTCAAGCTCTGTTGGATTTAATGGTAAGCATCTGTAAACTCTCCACAGATGGAGGTTAAGTCTGGGCTTGTGCTGGGCCACTCCAGGAAATTGGATGGCTTGTCCTGAAGCCACTCCAGCATTGTCCTGGCTGTGCGCTTCAGGTCATAGTCTTGCTGAAAGATCTTCAAAGATCTCTGTATATTGCTGCATACATCCTTCTTTTAATTCATCTGTTTTGTTTCCCTAGTCCTACTGTTCAGAAGCACCCTATTGCTATATTTCAGCAAGGTTGCTCCCGTGACTATTGTTAAAATTCCTTTTTTATATATATTTTTTTTATTTTTGAGTTTTTACTATTGTTAATTATTTGCATTATTCTGTGTTTTTATTAGTTTTGTGTACAATTTAATGTCTAGGTGTTTATGTTTGTTCTGTTATATTCCTTGTATTTTGTGGGTGGTTGGCAGTTTTTAATAAAATTTGTTAAATAAAACAAAAACTTTAATTTCCTTTTTAGTTTTTATAATCATTAAGGGGCTACAAAGTCAAAAGACTTGTGATCAAAAGCACAAAGTAGTGCACGAGACCTTACTAGTCTATATAGAGCTTGCTATAAAGTTTTAGTGATAATACTATTCAGAAGGGAAAAGGGCCCACGTGTGGAGGTCTTATGGAGACTTTGCCATTTGCTCTGTGCTTTCCTCATAATAACTACAGTTAAGCTAATGTCTCCAGTGAGGTTCAGATGATTTATGGCACTGAACATGAAAGAGCACCACTAAAGATGGACTGGAAAATAAAAGAATTGATTCTGTCTCACCATTTTATAGTCTTACAAATTCCTATTATTTATATATATATATATATATATATATATATATATATATATATATATATATATATATATATATATTTTTTATTACAATCCATACAAAGCAATCAAGTTTTTACAAAAAGAAGAATTGAGTTAAGAACAGATCGATCCCCACCCCTGAGAGAGAGAGCAAGCCAAACGGTGTAAAATTTAAGGCTTGTAAACATACCTAAATTAATAAATTCTCTGTGCTTTATAAACTTATTTTAAAATATTACTGATTAGATCCTGCCATGTTTTGAAAAAGTCTGTACAGATCCTCTAACTGAGTATTTGATTTTTTCCAATTTCAAATAATATAACACATCAGTTTCCCACTGACTTAAAGAGGAGAGTTTGGGTTCTTCCAGTTTATCAGAATAAGTCTGCGTGCCAACAGTGTAGTGAATGCAATCACAATTTGTTTGTCTTTCTCCACTTTAAGCCCTCTGGAAGAACCCCAAACACAGCTGTTAATGGGTTAGGAGGGATTGTGAGTCCAAGGCTGTCTGAGAGGTAATTAAAAATTTTTGTCCAGAATAATGTTAATTTGGTGCAGGCCCAGAACATGTGACCCAGTGAGGCTGGGGCTTGGTTTCAACGCTCGCAGGTTGGATCATGCCCTGGAAACATTTTGAGAGTTTTAGTCGAGACAGATGTGCTCGATATATAATTTTGAGTTGTATAATTGTATGCTTTGCATATGGAGCTTGAGTGAATTCTCTGCATTGCTACTTTCCACTCCTTTTCTGATATATTAATTGAGAGATCTTTTCCCAGTGTCCTCTTGGATCTTTGAAAGGAAGGGATTGTAAAATGATTTTATATATTGTAGAGATGGAGTCTAATCCTTGAAATTGAGCAATATTTTTCCAGCGTGGATGAGGGTGCAAGATGAGGAAAATCTGGAAGGTTCTGTTTAACAAAGTTCCTGATTTGAAGATAGTGAAAGAAATGTGTAGCTGGAATGTTAAATTTGGAATGTAATTGTTCATAGGATGCAAAGACGTTGTCTATATAAAGATCTCTAAGCAAGTTAATTCCAAATTTTTCCAGATATTAAAACTGCATATGTTTGTGAGGGTTGAAAGAGGTGGTTCTCTTGCAGGGTGCCACAGAAGAAGCTTCTCCGTCTTAAAATGCTTTCTACATTGGTTCCAGCTTCTAAGTGAGTGGAGCACAATTGGGTTATTAGTGTATTGCCGATAACGTGTGTTTATTGGAGCACAGAGCAAGGAATACAAAGAAGTACTGCAGGATTTTACTTCTATTGCGGTCCATGCCTGTGTATGTTCTTCTATTTGTGTCCAGGTTCTTATCGCCTGTATATTTGCTGCCCAGTAATAAAACTGGAAGTTAGGTAGAGCCATGCCGCCTTCTGCCTTTTGTCTTTGTAGGGTCGCTCTTTTGATGCGTGGATGTTTTGAATTCCAAATAAATGAGGTTATTGTTGAATCTAATTGCTTAAAGAATGATTTATTAATGTATATTGGTATGTTTTGAAATAAAAAGGAGCTTAGGAAGAATATTCATCTTAACAGTGTTAATTCTTCCAGCTAGTGTGAGATGAAGGGTTGACCATCTATGCAAGTCTTGTTTAATTTTTTCCATGCAGACGCGAAATTTTGTTGATAAAGAGCTTTATGTTTACTTGTGATGTTTACCCCTAGGTATTTAAACTGTTCTGCAATGATAAAAGGTAGGGTGTCTAATCTAATATTATATGCTTGAGAATTCACTGGAAAGAGTACACTTTTATTCAGATTAATTCTGAGACCAGAGATCTTTTGAAATTCTGTGAGTGCTGCTAAGACTGCAGGCACAGAATTTTCTGGGTCCGATATATACAGTACCATGTCATCTGCATATAATGAGATTTTCTGTTCCAGTCCTTCTCTGCTAATCCCCTTTATCTGATCAGTATTTCGACAATGTATTGCCAGTGGTTTAATGGCAATTGCAAACAGCAGCGTGACAAGGGCATCCTTGTCTTGTGCCACGTTCTAGTTTAAAGTAGTCTGAGCAAATGTTATTGATGCAAACTGAAGCTTCTGGGTTAGTATACAGTAATTTAATCCATGCACAAATGTTGGGCCAAACCCAAACTTCTCCAAAATAGTAAAAGGTATTTCCATTCAATCATGTCGAATGCTTTTTCTGCATCCAATGATAATAATATTTCTGGGGTGTTTGATTTAGTTGGTGAGTATATTACATTAAACAGGCGTCAAGATTTGAAGATAAGTGTCGGCCCCTAATAAATCCAGTTTGGTCTTGTGATATTACGAGGGAGCACTTTCTCCATCCTTCTAGCTATGATTTTAGAGAGTATTTTAACGTCGTTATTCAGAAGTGAAATTGGTCTGTATGATGCACATTGTAATAAGTCCTTATTTTGTTTTGGAAAGACAGTGATTAGTGCTTGGCGAAAGGTTTGTGGAAGAGATTGGTTATCTCTGGCTTCTGTAAATGTTGCTAATAGGAGGGAGCTAGCTGAGCGAGAATTTCTTGTAAAACTCTGCAGGGTAGCCATCAGGGCCTGCTGCTTTTCCACCTTGGAGTGACTTTATAGCATCTAGTAATTCTGATAATGCCAGAGGTTTATCAAGTTCCTCCACACTAAAAGCGTCAATTTGTGGTATCTGTAATGTATCCAGAAATGCATTAGATTGTATATTGTCTTCTTTAAACTCAGTAGTATATAGGGATTTATAGTAGTCTCTGAAAGTGTGCATTATATTTTTGTGTTCATGATTTTATCTCCGTTAGTGTTAGTGATTACCGAGATTGCGTATGCACTTCTTGCTTGTGAATTTGTTGAGCTAAAAGCTTATTAGCTTTCTCCATGTTCATAATAATGATGTCTGGATTTGTAAATTAGTTGTTCAGTTTCTTTAGTTGTCAAGAGGTTTAATTCTGAATGTAGAGCCTGCCTCCTCTATGTAGAGTCTCGCTTGGTAGTCTGGCATGTTCTTCATCTATTTTAGTAATTTCGCTTTTATCTCTGCTACTTTCTTCGCTTCGGATTTATTTCTGTGGGAAAGATATGAGATAATCTGTCCTCTTAAGAAGGCCTTAAGAGTTTCCCAGAGTATTCCTGCAGAGATCTCAGGGGATGTATTTGTCTCTAGAAAGAATTTGATTTGTTTGGATATAAATTCAGTACAATTCTCGTCAGCTAATAGAAGCGGTTGAGGCCATCTGCGGGTGAGTGTATGGGGCTTAGTAATTTCAGCTCCAAGATCATTGGTGCATGGTCTGAAATAACAATAGCATCGTATTTACAAGATTTAATCTTAGGCAAGAAGTTATTATCTATAAAGAAGTAATCAATCCTTGAGTAGCAATGATGTACTGGTGAGTAGAAAGAATATGTTCTTGAATTTGGGTTTAAAAACCTCCAGGGATCTGATAAGTTGTGATCAGTTATAAACTTTGTAATTATCTTTGCGGTGTTAGTTGCCGTCCCCCCTGTGGAGGAAGTCTTATCTAAAAGTGGATTTAAAACACAATTAAAGTCCCCAGCCATTATAACTTTATGAGTGTTCAGATTGGGAATGGATGCAAATAAATTTTGTATAAATTCCTTATCATCAACATTAGGTGCATAAACATTTATCAAAATCATTTTACAGTTAGATAAGTCTCCCATGACCATTACATATCTCCCTTCAGGATCCAATACTACATCTGATGCTACAAATGGTACTGTTCTATGTATGAGAATTCCCACCCTCTATTTTTCTTTGTAAAACTAGAATGGAACATTTGGCCAGTCCAGTCTTTTTGCAGCCGGAACTGATCCTTGCTTAGTAAGTGGGTTTCCTGTAAAAATACTATTTTAGCATTTAGACCTGTTAGGTGAGAAAGTACTTTCTTTCTCTTTAATTCGTGATTCAGGCCTTTAACATTCCAGCTTACGAAGTTAACTGTCCCATCATGGAGACACTGATTCTGAGTTTTTGATGTCATTTTATAGTCTTAACTGGAAGTGAAATAGTTTAGGTCTTAATTTCCTATTTCCCCAAGAGTTGTTGCCATGCAGCTTATTATTACGTTGATAGTTATAATTATAAAGATTGAGATGATAGATTAGGTATAGATCAAGCCTGCTGTCTTTCTCTCCCCTTAACCCCCCACCCTCCCCTTTTGCCTTCCCAAAGTGAGGCTAAAACCCACTTCACGCAGTCCCAGTCCTCTGACATACCCAGAGACAGAGCACGTCCAAAGCATAACTTAGGGTTAAAAGATAGAGATATCTGTTACCAATATAGTCTTTAAAAGAGAAAAAAAAGAATTTTGCACTTAAAATATATATATATAGTCTTCAGCAATTTTAGTGCATTAAGATGATACACCCAGATAATAAACCCAGGTGATGGTGTTAAAGATGTGTCCAAAATAAGCATAACAAGTCTTAATGCAGTAATAGCAATAACAGTAAACCAAGGGTATGATATTGAACAGTCTCGTTTATGGTACAAATGAAATAATTAGAAAAGAAAAAGAGAAAAAAAAACAAAAAAGTAATTAAGCACAATAAAACATAAACAGATAGCGCCCTAGTAATACTAAGTAATAATAAGAATATATGAGAATATATGCTGATAATAAAACCCGTATTTTAAAACGAATAGATCAGACAGTAGATTATTAATCCTAGCTTTATCATTTATCATTTACCGCCATGACTCACTATTATGTATCAGAATAGTCCCGGGATCAGCTTTCTTAATTCATTTTCTGCTTCTTCCTTGCTAGCGAAGACATAGAAATGACCTTGCCATTCCACTTTCAGTTTTGCCGGATACAGGAGGCTGTATTTGACACTGGCTTGCCGTAGCCGCTGTTTAATATTATAGAAGATTCCTATTATTTAAAGATGATTTTTCCTCCAAAAGGCTTGTTTTGTTTATTGGCTAATTTAAACAGCTACTAATGTCTTGCTTTTGATGCATAAAAATTTCTAACAGTAACACATTAATTTACATTATTTGTAAAGATCACCGTTTGCATATTTCCTGCAAATTAAAGATTTAATTCTAACCACCAGGGGGAATAATCCTTTCAAGTACAGAATAGCAGAAACTGCTTTTCACATACAGTAGTTTAGGCTGAGGTAGAAAAGTCTATTATCGCAGAGGAAAATTTAACTGTGACCACTTCACTTCAGTACAGTCACAACTTACAACATATCTAAAATACATTTTAGGAGTGGAGAACTATACCAAGTAAAGAGCATTTATGACATTAGAGCAACCAAGTTACTGTACTGGCTTATTACCTCTTAGTAAAATCGGGAAAAGAACCCTTATACACTGTTAGCCTGGAGTCATGCAATATTAATCTGGGTTTGATTGTTTGGAGATGGCAATCTAGAAGAAATCACAATACAATTTTAACTCTAATCTTCTTTTTTTTCTTTCCCATGTTCAACCATCAAATATTTACCTCAGATTTTACTATGTTAATTTGGCCAGGAAGTATTTCCTAACGTCAGTTATAAAACTTTGGATTCAATTGTGAAAATAAGCACATAGCAAATCACAGGAAAATAAGCACAGCAAAAAAATCTTAGTTATAAAATGTGGTGTGTGCACATTTCTACGCAATTTACTTTCCTAAATCACAATCATGTAAATGAGTGTACGCAAATGCTCTTCAAAACTCTGCCTGTTTGCAAATAGTACACTATGGGGGCAATAAACATTAAGGTGCAGCATTTAAATGAGAAAATATATATGTATGATGTTTGAATTTACAGGTAGTGTCAGGGATGCCAGGGGCAACAACCCGGCCGGGACGCCGTGAGGGACCGGATGTGGGTCTGCGCCACCCTGATCATGTGGGGCCGCCGCCCTGGTTGCTTTGGGGCCACGGGTTGAGGGCATGGAAGCCCCACCTGCAGGCCCGTGGTCACCGCCAGGAGGCGCTCAATGCCTTGGGACCTGTTACTCAGCACTTCCGCCACACCCGGAAGTGCTGGGGGGAAGATTTAAAAGGACACCCGGTGAGCTGCCGGGGAGAACAGCCGGCACTTCCGCCACGCTGGGGCGTGGCCAACGGGGGAGTGTCGGGAACACCTGGAGCTCATCCGGGATATGGATAAAAGGGGCCGTCTCCCTTCATTCAAGGCTGGAGTCAGGTGGAAGAAGAACAAGGCACGAGAGGAGTGTGGAGGCGGCCTGAAAAAAGGCATTTAGTGTGGCCAGGACTGTGTGTTGGGGTTTGTGTTGTGCACGGACTGTGTCTGAGTGACAATTAACTTTGTAAATAGTTGTGAAAATAAACGTGTGGTGGTGATAAACAACATGTCTGCCTGTCTTTGTCCGGGCAGGGTCCACAGTAGTCAGATACAAAAGGAAGAGTATATAGATGTGAATATTGATCAATAGTACAGATACACGGTATAAATAGAAACAGATATATGAATTTTTTTTTATACAGAATAGATATATGTAAACAGGTGAAAATATACATAGAGTACAGTGAGAAGTTATTGATATTTAGCAAGGTCAGCTATTGAGTGGTAAGAGTTGAGAGTTTAGAATCGTGATGGTGTTATGAAAGAAACTGCTCCTGAGCTTGCTGGTGTGGAACCAAAGACTCCTGTGCCGCTTCACTTATGGGAGGAAGGTGAGCAGTTCATGGTTAGTGTGTGAGGCATCCTTGATGATGCTGCAAGCTCATCACAGACACCGTGTATGCTGCAGGTCAGCATGGTTGGCACTGGAATGCCAGTTATGTGCTGGCCAGTTTTCACCGCCTGTTGCAAGGCCTCCCTTTCCACTATGGAGCAGTTGCCATAACACAATGTAATGCAGTTTGTCAATATGCTCTCAACAACGCAGCGGTAAAAGTTCCAAAAGAAGAATCCGAGGAAACAGGCAGGCCTTAAGCCTCCTCAGAAAATAAACTTGTTGTCGCACATTTTTAACTAGATTGTCCAAGAAAGGTCCTAGGAGATTTGGACACCCAGGAATTAGAAGCTGGAAGCACACTCCACCTCAGTCCAATTTGTATGGAAGGAAGCATGTCTGCTGTCCTTTAGTTTTCATTATGATCTCTTTAGTTTTTAGTTTTATTGGTGTTGAGGGTGAGGACAACCAGTGAACCAATGACAGGGTCATGGGTGACCATGGTTCATTAATGCATGTGGGGAACGGAGGCTAGCCCATCTGATCTGATCCCATAGAAGAGCTACTGTAGCACAAATTGCTGACAAATTAAAATGCTAACCATTGTAGAAAGATGTCAGAACACACAGTGCATCACAACTTGCTGCATATGGGGTTATGTAGCCACATACCGGACAGAGTGCTGACCCCTGTCCACTGCCAAAAGCACCTGAAATGGGTAAGTGAGCATCAGAACTGAACCACAGAGCAAAGGAAGAAGGTGGCATAGTGTGATGAATTACGTTGTATTTTAGATCAAGTGAATGGCCAGGTATGTGTGCATCGTTTATGTGGGGAAGGAATGGCAGAAGGATGCGGTATGATAAGGAGTGTGAAACTCTGTGTAATGTTCTGCTGGGAAAACTTGGGTCCTGGCATTCATGTGGATGTTACTTTGACAGATACCATCTAACCAAAGATTGCTGCAGACCACATTCATGGCAATGGCATTCAACAGAATGATTCCCCTGACACACAGCAAAATGTGTTCCAGAATTGCTTGCGGAACATGACAAAGAGTTGAAGGAGTCAACTTGGTCGCAGATTCACCAGATCTTAATGCGATCGAGCATTTGTGGGATGTGTTACAATAACAAATCTGATTCATAGATGCTCCACCTTGCAACATACAGGACTTTAAAGATCTGCTGCTAACATCTTGGTGCCAGATACCACAGGACACCATCAGAGGTTTTGAGGAATTCATGCCTCAATGGGTCAGAGCAGTTTTGTTTGCACGATTTGTTATCGCAAATCTGTGTAATATAGATTTAAACACTAACATGAATAACATTCTAAGATGCAATAAATTGAATATTAACTTTAAGCACAAAAGCAACAGCGAATTTGGACTTTTCAGGAAGTTGAAGGTTGGTGTGTTTAAAAACACACTCTAAAAGATAGTTTTGTTGTGTTCTCTGTTGACAAATGGCAAACTTAAGGTATGTGGCTGATCACCACACTCACAAATGCTGCCAAAATATAATTCCAGTTTAACTCACAAAAAGGAATCGCTTCCTCCAATTGACAGAGGAGATGTGAAATAGTGCCTTTTTTAAACTGAGAAGAATACTATATGCCATTTTGTTTCTTTCTTCCTTCAATCTGAGTGCAGAAGACCTTCATCTTAAAAATTACAGTATTTGCGGTCTACTTTGTATTATTCTAAAATTTATGCTTCAATGAGGCATTTCTGATAATCTAGATACCTCGTTAATTTATTTATATCTAATATATAAAAGTCCAACTCTGACTACTTGGCAACACAACAGATTTTCCAGTAACCTCCAAAAAGCACATATAATTTGAAGCCACATGATTGCCCTAGAAGAAAATGATGTAAGTTTTATAATTTCAGCGGAACGCTGAAAACAATAAACAAGGATTAGGAAGGTGCTCAGGACTAAGCATTTAACCTAGAAAAACCCAGATAAGTATGTGCATATTATGTTGTTTTAAACAAGACTTTATTCCCTTTAGGCTGACAAACACATGAACGCTTTCTCACCTAGTATGTGGTATCATGTGCAATACATGTCAACATTAATATGTGGGTCAAGAAAGAAGAGCACCCATAAATGTTCTTGCCTTCTCCATCATAGTTAAATAAGAAATTGTATATTTTGTTCTTTTGTTTCCATTTTTATTCTTTACCATTATGTTTTCTATAGTTTGTGACTTAATTATCACCATTATAGAATGAGTTGGTTTGATGTTATAAATACCTGACCTGCACTTCTATAATGTCATGAAGACCAATTGAATTAAAGTTGAACAAAGTTCTTAGAAAGAATCTGCACTTTATTTATCTTGTAGTTGTCTGAGGGAATGACAGGTCTTGACAAAATAAATGTTGGGGCACCAACCTGCCCATCTCTGTTTACTTCTGATGAAATAAAAGAAAACAAATGCATGACGGCATCAAAGGTACAACAAATGATAGCCTCCTGAAAGCTTGGGGGCAAAGTAAACTTGCTATTTTAAGTAATAGGGGAGCTCCTTCTCTTCAGTGGCTTGGTCATGATGTGATGCCTCCTTACAGGTGGCCATGCTCTTACGGCCCAGGGACCAGAAGGAGCAGAGTCATTTGCCCTCACTGGGCAGTTTCTCTGTACCTCTCGGCCAAGGATGGAACTACAGTGGTGTGAAAAACTATTTGCCCCCTTCCTGATTTCTTATTCTTTTTAATGTTTGTCACACAAAATGTTTCTGATCATCAAACACATTTAACCATTAGTCAAATATAACACAAGTAAACACAAAATGCAGTTTTTAAATAATGGTTTTTATTATTTAGGGAGAAAAGAAATCCAAACCTACATGGCCCTGTGTGAAAAAGTAATTGCCCCCTGAACCTAATAACTAGTTGGGCCACCCTTAGCAGCAATAACTGCAATCAAGCGTTTGTGATAACTTGCAATGAGTCTTTTACAGCGCTCTGGAGGAATTTTGGCCCACTCATCTTTGCAGAATTGTTGTAATTCAGCTTTATTTGAGGGTTTTCTAGCATGAACCGCCTTTTTAAGGTCATGCCATAGCATCTCAATTGGATTCAGGTCAGGACTTTGACTAGGCCACTCCAAAGTCTTCATTTTGTTTTTCTTCAGCCATTCAGAAGTGGATTTGCTGGTGTGTTTTGGGTCATTGTTCTGTTGCAGCACCCAAGATCTCTTCAGCTTGAGTTGACGAACAGATGGCCGGACATTCTCCTTCAGGATTTTTTGGTAGACAGTAGAATTCATGGTTCCATCTATCACAGCAAGCCTTCCAGGTCCTGAAGCAGCAAAACAACCCCAGACCATCACACTGCCACCACCATATTTTACTGTTGGTATGATGTTCTTTTTCTGAAATGCTGTGTTCCTTTTACGCCAGATGTAACGGACATTTGCCTTCCAAAAGTTCAACTTTTGTCTCATCAGTCCACAAGGTATTTTCCCAAAAGTCTTGGCAATCATTGAGATGTTTCTTAGCAAAATTGAGACGAGCCCTAATGTTCTTTTGCTTAACAGTGGTTTGCGTCTTGGAAATCTGCCATGCAGGCCGTTTTTGCCCAGTCTCTTTCTTATGGTGGAGTCGTGAACACTGACCTTAATTGAAGCAAGTGAGGCCTGCAGTTCTTTAGACGTTGTCCTGGGGTCTTTTGTGACCTCTCGGATGAGTCATCTCTGCTCTTGGGGTAATTTTGGTCGGCCGGCCACTCCTGGGAAGGTTCACCACTGTTCCATGTTTTTGCCATTTGTGGATAATGGCTCTCACTGTGGTTCGCTGGAGTCCCAAAGCTTTAGAAATGGCTTTATAACCTTTACCTGACAGATAGATCTCAATTACTTCTGTTCTCATTTGTTCCTGAATTTCTTTGGATCTTGGCATGATGTCTAGCTTTTGAGGTGCTTTTGGTCTACTTCTCTGTGTCAGGCAGCTCCTATTTAAGTGATTTCTTGATTGAAACAGGTGTGGCAGTAATCAGGCCTGGGGGTGGCTACGAAATTGAACTCAGGTGTGATACACCACAATTAGGTGATTTTTAACAAGGGGCAATTACTTTTTCACACAGGGCCATGTAGGTTTGGATTTTTTCTCCTAAATAATAAAACCAAAAATCATTTAAAAACTGCATTTTGTGTTTACTTGTGTTATATTTGACTAATGGTTAAATGTGTT
Source organism: Polypterus senegalus (assembly GCF_016835505.1). Lineage (NCBI taxonomy): Eukaryota > Metazoa > Chordata > Cladistia > Polypteriformes > Polypteridae > Polypterus > Polypterus senegalus. The sequence goes on from NC_053156.1 coordinate 52,595,928, forward strand.
TGATGATCGGAAACATTTTGTGTGACAAACATGCAAAAGAATAAGAAATCGGGAAGGGGGCAAATAGTTTTTCACACCACTGGATATACCTGGGAGGAACTCAGAGAGTGGCCCACTGACACACATGACAATCTAAAAAAAAAAAGAAAAACACAAGTAGAAGAAAATTAGTTTCTCTAGTATTATCTTTTAAATTTAAAATTTAACTTTATGGTTTTAAATGTGTCCATGTCCATGCATTATGACTCAGGTGCCGCCACGAGTGGCAGCCTTTCCAGCACATCCGTGTATGATTTTATCTTTCTACCTTTTTCTCTATTTCACTGATCACTCCTACCACTTTCTTTTATGTGGACCTGTTCCCTGGACACTTTTTACTACTTGGACATGGATTTTTACAAGCGGAGACTCGTCTATTCAAGTAGTCAACTTCAAGGGCTGAGAACAAAGGCCTGTGCCGGTGTGGTTCCCTATTTACCCGACGAGGTAAAAAGGTTGTATCGTGGCAGCAGAGCCGGTGCCATGCTAAAAGCTAAGCGGCTAGCGAGAAAGTGGCAATATAAGCCTTTGGTGCCTTCTGTGATCCTGGGAAATGTGAACTCACTACCAAATATGATTGACGAACTGGCTGCACTGCTGAAAAATGTAAGGACCTACAGAAAATGCAGTTTGCTGTGTTTTTGTGAAACTTGGCTAACAACTAACATCCCAGATGCTAACGTGGAGCTACCAGGATTTAGCACAGTTAGAGCGGACAGAGATGCAAATACCTGCGGGAAGCGAAAAGGAGGAGGACTCACTCACTATGTGAATGCAAGGTTGTGCAACTCTGGACATGTAAACATCAAAATCTCCACTTGCTGCAGGGACATCGAACTGTTGGCCGTAAGTCTGCGTCCCTATTACTTTCCCAGAGAGTTTGGACATGTCATTGTTGTTATTGTTTACATCCCTCCTCGGGTGGACGTGGAGATAGCAGGTGACATCATCCATTCCGCTGTTGCTAAACTACAAATGCAGCACCCCGAGGCACTTGTGCTAATCGCTGGAGACTTTAATCATGTGATGCTGGACAAAACATTACCTGCCTTCTCCTAGTATGTGGATTGTAACACCTGGGGAAATAGGACTATTGACCTACTGTATACAAACGTTAAAGATGCATACGGTGCCATCTCTCTGCCTGCGCTTGGGAAAGCAGATCATAACCTGGTTCTGCTTCAGCCTCACTACAAACTAAGAGTGAGGGAGCTACCTACTACCACACACTCATTCAGGTAGTGGTCCCCTGAGGCAGAGCAGGCTCTGAGAGACTGCTTTGGAACTACAGACTGGGATATCCTGCAGGGATCATATAGTGAGAACACTGAGGAGTTTGTTGACTGCACTACTGATTACATCAACTTCTGTATGGACATTGTAGTTCCAGTAAGAACAATATGCTGCTATGCTACAAACAAGCCATGGATTACAAGTGAGATCAAGGGCCTTTTGAACCAAAAGAAAAGGGCTTTTAAAGGCGGTGATCAGCATGAGCTCAAGTGCGTGCAGAAGGAACTCTGAGTCAAGCTCAGGGCGGCAAAGGAGCAGTACAGGAGACAACTGGAGCAGAAGTTGCAGACTAACAGCATGAAGGAAGTGTGAGATGGGATGAAGATCATCACAGGCTGCAGCTCGAAGCAGGGTGCCACCGTTGAGAGAGACGTGGAGAGAGCAAACCAGATGAACAACTTCTTTAACAGGTTTGACCACCCTAACCCACTCTGACCTTGGAGTTCTGTACCCTCCACCCATTATTCTGCTGATACCAGCATACGAGAGAGTTTCCCCCCACCCACAATTACAGCAGCTCAGGTAAGCAGAGAGTAGGGGAGACTTCGGGCCAGCAAAGCAGTGGGTCCAGATGGAGTATCGCCACGAATGCTGAAGGCCTGTGCGTTGGAGGTAGGGAATCCTCTACAGTGCATCTTCAATCTGGGCCTGGAACAGGGGAGAGTCTCGAGGCTTTGGAAAACATCTTGCATCACCCCAGTCCCAAAGGTATCACGTCCTGGTGAGCTGAATGACTTCCTTCCTGTCGCTCTGACGTCACATGTGATGAAGACCATGGAACGGCTGCTGCTTCACCACCTGAGGCCACAGGTCCGCCATGCCCTTGACCCCCTGATGTTCGCATACAAGGAGAAGGTGGGGGCGGAGAATGCCATCATCTATACCAAGAGTTTGAACTTTCTAAGGGTTGATAGTTTCAATAAAAACATTTTGGGGGTCAACGACAGCAAAAATAGACCCCCTTACTACTGCTATTTGTTTGTTACTTCAAAATATCTATGATTCCAATAGGTACCTAATTAAGAAGTAAAATAATTCAAAAAAACAATTTTTTGATAAAAAACATATTATATACCAAACTTGCAAATGAAAAGATAAAATGTGTCATTAAAAGAGTCACACGTAAGAATGCATGAAAATACATGTAGCACAAACATGTCTGTGCATTGTTTTATTAAAAGTACCAAAGCAAGTGCGGACATGAAAAACTGTTGCATGTCCACACTTGCTCGCGGTGGGACGAGACGACGGATATTCGATATTAACAGAATCTATCAGTCTTGTACGGTCATGCTTTCATAAAACACTATAAATTGGTTCATTTGATGTGACGTACTTATTTATGTTTTGAACTTTGAATAGAATTATTTATTGAGGAGCAGTACTACGAAAAAGAAAATCAGAGGACACAGTTTATTTATTCGAGTTTGAACAAAAATCTTCTGTTTCAAGTAAGTACATACTTTATTGTTTTTTTTTTATTGCAGGGGCTGTCGAAATTGTTTTTTAATAAAAGTTTTTATTTCTTCAGATAATAATATGACTGAACCAAAAAAGAAATGCCGACAGTACAGCTTGGGCTATTTGTACTTATTTTGAATTTACATATTTATTTCATAAATGTCAAAAATGTAAAAAAAAACTTTACAACTTATTTTTTTGCTCTAATTTTCGTTAGTGCATGTTTCGATATTAAATGTTGCACAAGATATTGCCATATTCCGTAGTACTTTGATCTTTTTCAATCATTAATTACAAGTGATTAAAATGAAAAGTTTGATAGCTAGTGAAATATTTAATATCGAGTACTGCACAAATGTATTAATTTGAGTAAGTAAAGTAAATGACTAGGGGGGTCGACGGTTTTAAAAGTTTTTGGTAAAGGGGTCTGCGGCCGAAAAAAGTTTGGGAACTCTTGCTCTAAATCAACAACCTACTAGATATTGTTCTAAATCCATCACAACACAATGTTTGAAAGCAGTCTGTGTTTCAAACACTGGAAGAGGGAGGACTTTATACAGTTCAGGAGAATGAAAGACAAGTGACACAGTTTGTGGATTTTACTGCAGGGTCAAAAATTATTCATATACTATACATTCATATACCCTAAGCTTGCTTGTCCAACAAATATACAAAATTGGATTTTATCATAACTGTTGTAATGTGGTAATTATTAAACATTCTCATATATTTAACAACAGCCTGCACAATACCAAGATCTATTTTTACAAATGGGTCATTTTGTCGGGTTATTCTTAAGCCTGCAAGTATTCATCTCATTTCTCATTTAATGAAATTTCTCCCTCACTTGATCCCACAGCAAGAGCTGTTACAGGATTCCCAGCTTCTGTACATATAGGGCTCTAGTGCTTCAATGTGAGAAGCCCTGACACTATATGTGTTTTTGGAGAAAACAACCATTTGTTTGATCTCTTCATTGTTCAGCCTCCAATATTTTGAGAACTCTATGGCACTGATTAAATAAAGTGGGGCTACAAACGTTTAGTGGAACCCCACCTATATAAGAAACTGTGGCACCATCATTAGTTCATATGACACAATGCATATTGGATTGTCTGCACATGTGATACCCCTTTCTGGAGGCTTGACAGGTGTATTTGAACAGTAAACTACCACATACTGTAATCCATAAAGATTTTACATTTTGCTGGCAATGCCAGCACTCAAAAACCAAACCATTTTTCACCGTAGATCTGTTTAGATGGCCTCTTTTTAAACACACTCTTGCCTTCAACTTGCATCTTTTCTGAATTTATTTCCTGCCTCTTCACCTTAATTTTTACCTACAATTACAATTACAGCTTATCTTGGTAGAGCAATATTAAGGAAACCTCAAATATTAATTCTTCTTCTTTCGGCTGCTCCAGTTAGGGGTCACCACAGCAGATCATCTTTTTCCGTATCTTCCTGTTCTCTGAATCTTGCTCTGTTACACACTTCACCTGCATGTCCACTCTCACCACATCCATAAACCTTCTCTTAGGCCTTCCTCTTTTACTCTTACCTGGAAGCTCTATTCTTAGCATCCTTCTCCCAATATACCCAGTATCTCTCCTCTGCACATGTCCAAACCAATGCAAATCTCGCCTCTCTAACTTTGTCTCCAAGCCGTACAACCTGAGCTGACCCTCAGAGCCGATCTCTGATGTAATCCCACCTCCACATTAAATGCATCTGTTACTCCTACCACAGACCTCACCACTGTCACACTTCCCTCATACATATCCTGTACAACTCTTACATACTTCTTTGCCACTCCCAACTTCCTCATACAATACCACAGCTCCTCTTGAGGCACCCTGTCATATGCTTTTTCCAGGTCCACAAAGACGCAATGCAACTCCTTCTGGCCTTCTCTATACTTCTCCATCAACACCCTCAGAGCAAACATTACATCTGTGCTGCTCTTTACTGGCATTAAATAATACTGCTTCTCACTAGTTATCACCTCCCTTCTTAACCAAGCTTCCACTACTTTTTCCCATAACTACATGTTGTGGCTCATCAGTTTTATCCCCCTGTAGTTACTACAGCTCTGCACATCCCCCTTATTCTTAAAAATCAGTACCAGTACACTTCTCCACTCCTCAGGCATCCTCTTTCCAAGATTCCACTAAACAATCTAGTTAAAAACTCCACTGCCATCTCTCCTAGACCCCTCCATGCTTCCACAGGTATGTCATCTGGACCAACGGCCTTTCCATTCTTCATCCTATTCATAGCTGTCCTAACTTTCTCCTTTGCTAATCCATTGCACTTCCTCATTCACTATCGCCACATCATCCAACCTTCTCTCTCACACATTCTATTCATTCATAAGCCTCTCAAAGTACTCCTTCCATCTGCTCAACACACTCTCCTCGCTTGTGAGTACGTTTCCATCTTTTATCATCCTAACCTGCTGCACATCTTTACCAGCTTGGTTCCTCTGTCTAACCAATCAGTACAGGTCCTTTTCTAGCTCCTTAGTGTCCAACCTCTCATACAACTCATAATAAGCCTTTTCTTTAGCCTTCGCACACCTCTCTCTTCACTTTACGCCTTATCTCCTTGTACTCTTTTACAACTTCCACCATTATATCCTTGGCTCTGGTCTCACTCTCCTCCTCTTTTTGATCTCCAGTGTCATCCTACAGACCACCCTTCTATGCTGCCTAACTACACTTTCCTCTGCCACCACTTTGCACTCTTCTATCTCCTTCAGATTGACCCTCCTGCATAGGATAGGATATAATGTACCTGTGTGCATCATCTTCCACCACTCTTGTATGTCACCCTATGTTCCTCCCTCTTCTTAAGATACGTATTCACCACAGCCATGTCCATCCTTTTCACAGAATCCACTATCATCTGACCTTCTTCATTCCTCTCCTAGACATTATACCTACCCATCACCTCCTCATCTGTTCCCTACACCAACATGTCCATTGAAATCCATTCCAATCACCACTTTCTGTTCCTTGGGTACACTGTCTATCATCTTCATCTAACTTCATCCATTGTACACCCAACTTGCAGGGCATATGCAAATTTCCAGCTTCATAATCATTACTCTGTCTGACACTCTTTTCACCACCAAAACATTCTTGACATGCTGTTCCTTCACATTAACCCCTAACACATTTCTCCTCCCATCCAAACCATGAAAAAACAATTTGACTCCACCTCCGATCCACCTGGCCTTACTCCCCTTCCCTTTAGTCTATTGCAAGCACAATATATCAACCTTCCTTCTCTCTATCACATTAGCTAACTCTCTCTCCTCTTACCAGTCATACAGCCAACATTCAAAGTTCCTATCCTCAGTTCGACTCTCTTTACCTTCCTCGTCTCCTCCTGCCCCACGACATGTCACTCACCTTTTCTTCTTCGGCCAACAGTAGCCTAATTTCCACCAGCACCCTGATGGCTAACAGTACTGTTGGTGGCCGTTGTTAGCCCAGGCCTCAACCAATCCAGTATTGATCTGGAAAAATTTTACACCAGGTGCCCTTCCTGATGTAACGCTCCCCATTTATCTGGGCTTGGGACCAGCACGAAGAAACACACTTGTCTGTGCATCCCCTGTGGCTGGGTTACTCTTCACTCCAGGTTAAGGTGACAAAACAGGTTGATAATTCATTTATATGTTGTAGTCATGGTGAAAAGGGTACAAGGTCTCAAAAAAACTCAGAAACATGCCCAGGGCCTTCACTGGCCTGCACAGTGTCTAATAGCAAAATCTAATGACCAGTAGGAAAAATACACAAAAAAATTAAAATCCAATAATACAATGAAAAGATCTCAACTCCACAAACTCTGAAGGGATTATCTTCTACCTGAATTTAAAAGCAAAGGATGGTCTCTTGGAAGTGATGTTAAGGTGGCCCTGTCTACCCACAAAATACAAGCAACAAATTAAATACACCTTACCTACATACTGTCCAACACAACAAGATAAGCAAAAATTATATAAAAACAAAAAAAACTGAAAAATAATAATTCACAAATAACAAAGTGGAAAATAAACATGAGTTATGGAACAAACCCTAGCTGCAACATAACAATATAGTATACTAGCAGTGATGGGGTGTTCTTTGCTTGGAGAGTTTATAACCTGCACAGGACAATCTTGCAACATACATCTGTAGTAAGAATGTTTAGGCACATATGTGAAAGCAAGAAATTAAACACAATGTTAACTGTTTCATGGGATGCCTGTAACAACTCTGTGTCTGATTTTGTCCATAAACCTGATTAATACATTACCCTAATTAAAGGACTCATAGATGACTGATTTTCATGTCTAATTTACAAACATTTGCTCTTTTGTGTTTTGTTCCCTGGTTTCTCTAACATCTGTGGTTCACTGTGCTTTTTGTGGGAGTGTGGTCTCAAAGACAGCATGCCTACTTGACTTTTGCACTAGTCTTTATTAGAGCTCAAAGCACATGACATTCAGTCCATCAATCATTTCTTTATTGCTTATTCAGACTCTATTGAGTATAAAAAGTAACACAAGGGCAAGTAGAGTACTTCAGGAAACCAGACAAGCTAGTGCTAGATTACACCAGGTGGAATACCACAAGTCCCTTGTTACACTGCACTTAACAAATGCTTAATAATTAACAGCAGTGAAAAAGGGCACTTTTAATGGACACTTACACTGTAACAAGATTGACAGTAAAGATAAGTCCAAACCACATAATTTATAAATAAGTACACTACTTACATATCTGAATGCATTGCTACAATGCAGGCAATTTTAACTCTATTATTATGCAAGAGCAATGCAATTATCATGATATTACAAAGCTTCTCCATTAAAGCAGTAGAGTACATTGCATGAGACTTTCTGAGTAGGCTGATATGTCTCAATAAAAACCCAATGGCCAACATTCCTGATGTAAAACCATGTACACATTCTGTTTATTTTTCATTGTTCCCTTTCTCCCCTTCTCGTATTTCAATCTCTCCACCATATACCACAAAACTGTTGCCTAGTTCATTTCAATTCAGAAATTATTCTGGTAACTGCATACTATTAGTACATCCCAGTGGATTAAGCTCATGCCCCTTGAGCACTTTCTTGATTAAAGTAATCAACAAATCTGCAAGTCTATCTGTACAGATTACATTGTACTGGGACAGCCTACAACTCTTTCTCTGGAAGACTTTTCTGCTTACCAAAAATAAGCAGGCCTGAATGCAGCACAGCTCTCATTCCAGACAAAACTCCCAACTAGCCACCCCATGACCTCAAGTTTAACAGTTTCCATTAAACATTTTTCATAATAAAATCATGGTTTTATGATCAACAATGTAATCAACCAGGACTGCACCCGTTCATCCTTGTGTCCTAGTCAAAAAAACTGACCTCAGACCAACCTCATAAATTATTTTATATTTGCATTCTTCCATTGCTTACATATTTGCCATACATTAGAACTGTTTGAAGAGCAGACCATGTAAGGCAGACCTGAAAAATCTATAGGGCCTTTTTAAAAATAGAATGTTCCTGTTAGAAGCAAAATAAAAAATTAATGTATTCTTCCTTTCCTTCTCTATCTTCAAAGCACTCATGAACTCAGTTATACGGCTGCAGTGAAAAATAGTAAGACTTCTGTCATCAACAGCTAACTGCTCAGCAGTCTTCCTCTTGATTGACACCTGGATATGATCCATCTGTGTTAAATAAAATCTTTAAAATTACATCTACCTGTAAAAATCCTTTGTGAGTTGGGTTCAGGGATTGGTTGGAAGATAATCCTTTGCTTGACATTTTGGTGTGAAAATTGAAATGAGATTATTATGCTTGTGTACAAAGTGTTATTTTTATTAGCATGTTTTACCACAGCTTTCAACAAATATTCTTCTGTTATTATGGGACTGAAAACACACCTCTGTGATTGGGTGTTGGATTTTCTCATAGGCAGACCCCAGATGGTGAGACTGGTACTCTGCTCCAACACTATTATCTTCAGAACAAAGATGTGTTCTGAGCCCCCAACTGTATTCCCTCTACATCTATAATTGCCAGGCCACACACAACTCCAACTATGTGGTGAGGTTTGTTGATGACGCATTGGTCTTATCACTGTTAGATTTTATTTTTCCCTAAAAGTGGACCTTGACCACTGTTGGGGATACGATGCTCCTAGGCCTTGCCTTCCAATGCAAGCGTTTCCAATACTGTTGCTGGTATTGGAAGAACATTCTGTCTGGCTGATTGCAGTGCTAATGGCCCATTTCCACTTGAATGTTATCTCAAGGAAAGTCTGCACTTACCAACTTTGAACGCCTCTGCAACTAAAGACAAGAGGAACTAGAGCTGTTCAGACCTTCTGTAGAGCCTGATGAATGTAAAACTTTAGAGTATTCCTAGCTGTCTATAAAGGTCTCTACACTCTTCCTCCAGATGTTATAGGCACTTGTGCATAGTTAGGAAGTCTCAGAAGCAGGCCATGTTGGTAGATCCAACACTTTAATTTTCCAGGCAGGCTAAACTTGTGGATCTTTTTAGCCATTCTTCAACTTCTTGCTCTATCATGGAGATATCATTTTTATCTGTAAGGGTATCATCATATCATTTTCTAATTAATTTAATTGGGTTACCTTGTATCAGTGGAATCATTTTCCCTAGAACAAGTAGCTTGAACCTTTCAGTTGCTTTGCCCTTTTAGATCACCTTGATTCCTTGGGCTTGAAAATCATTTTTGCTCAGGTAGCAACACAGTTGAATTTGGCTAAACCCATCTTGCCTTCACATTAGTTGCTGTTGTCACAGTATGGTTGTCTATGATTGGCCTGAATGCCAGCTGTTGACTTCTTGTAGCAGTCTTTGGTTCTTTTGACTCTTTGCTGGCTGCTGAAATGATTTATCCCCCTTTTTTTGAACAAGATGGGGGAGATGGTACATCTTGTTACAATTCCATTGGCCATAGGCTTCCACTTTGTTGTGAACCTGGCAGAATGCCATTTTGCCACTGTATATCACATCTTTTATAATGTATATTGTTCATTTATATTTAAAATTTAAGTTGCTTCTATTTAGTTGTATTACATTTAAATTTTAATTTATACCATTTATTTGCTTTACTGTTTCCTTTTTACTCTCTTTTGCATAATCTGAGTAGCACACCAGGTTGAAATTTCACTGCATGTTGTAACTGTGTTTGTGACAAATAAAGAAATCTGGAAAGTTATTATTAAACATTTTCTTTTTTGTACTTGATGTACGACTCAGTGCTATGCGGGTTTCATCAGAAATTAAGATGAAATTGAAACTAATTATGTCATTAACAAAGCCATTTATGACTGATTTTAAAGAAGTGTGTCTTGTTTCCAACTCTTTGTTAAGTTACAAAAAGAAAAGGCATAGCAGGATAAGCAATGTGTCTACAGCATATTTTACAGAGCCCAGGACCATATAGGCAGGAGGGGCGGATAGCTTTATAAACAATAAAAGACTAATATTTTTTCAGTATGTAATAACATGATTGTGCAGAATGAAACTGCCCTTAAATGTCTTTTCACTGGAATCATTCTGAAAGTATTTTGCTTTTAACTATCTTGAACAGATTGACAAAGCAAATCTACAAATCCAGAAATAAACTATTAGGCAGTTAAGTGAGTAATAAACAATAAGGCAAACAACTAAAACAAAAAAATAAAGGAATAAATAACTCCACATGGTAAACTGATTTGGATCTATACAAACCAGAAAAAATGGCAAAATGAAAATGACTAAATGCTTCCGCATTTGTGCGGAGACAGACCTTTTGATGACTACCAAAAGGAGGGGTTGGGCTTGGCTGTTTCAGATGACAACCAATTATGAACCTGCAGAAACCAACCAAAAAAAAAAAAAAAAAGCACAGAGAAGCAGAACTAAGAGAAAGAGGCTTCAAAAGCAATAAGGTTATTTCAATGTACCCATTTACATCTGAAACAGAATAACGTCCTGAAGGTAGTCAAAGTTTGGTTTACTTCTCTTTTGAGAATCACTAGAATTGGGAAGCCAAATTTGTGCTATTTTAGTTAAGGCAGTGTGTTAAGTTATTGGCAAACTGACAAGTTAAGGAGTGGTGTACATTGCCAGAAAGTGCTTCTAATGCAGTACCTTTATGTATAATGCATTTCCAAGAAAATTAAGATTTTTTTTCTTCTCTAACAATAAATAAACTATCTTTACACATGTAGGTCTTTTTCTTCGATTCTTTGCAGTTCATTTCCCATTTATGGTTGTAATTTTAGCTTAATCTCAGATTTTAAGATCTAAGTGCCAAAAGTTCTAAAGCACTGTTTGCCAATTTGTGTGAGAATAATGTTTTATGGCAGCCAGTTATTATTGTCCAAGATGACAACACTTAGAAGTTATGTTAAAGAACATTAGCATGGCATAGAACAGACTCCAAGAACTATTTGCAAAAAATTTAATGGTCAACAAATAGGCCAAACCTTTCCTGAACCCAAAATAGATGCCAAGGAGATCAAAGTCCTAAAAAGCAGCGTTTACATAACAAACAAATTACAGAACAAGTAAAAAGAAAATAAAATTATTACTGGGTCTAACCCTCTTCTATAAATGATGCAGTGTTTTCTTGTGCACTTGCTCAGTAGCACCCATACCACTCCTATTTTTTTCCTCCTGTTATTTTTCTCACCACCCTGTCCACTTTTTCTCCCATCAGTCAAAGCCTTGCCTCTACTAACCTCTCAACTCCTGGTTCATTGATGATCTGACCAGAATGTACTATTAAATTCTAGGCATGGACCACAGACCACTTCCACAGAAAATCACTTCTGAAAAGGATTAGCTTCAAAACCTGGCATGGTCATCCTCCTAGCACTCCCCCTAACAGCACACCATAGGAAAATGAGTACTCTAAAACACCTATACACAGAGGTAAACAAAAAAAGTTTAGGTTACTAAAAACTGAAAAATTATGCAATTTTCAGAGTTACACATACATGCCCATTACAGATAGCAAGCAATGGAAGTTAATTACAATGTTGATGCTCATAATTCCTATAGATACCACAACTTTAGTTGATTACTTAAAAACCCTCCGTCTGCATAAAATCAGTGTTGGAACAAACTGTGCTGCTACGCCCTCTGCTAATCACTCCAGTTTGGTCATTTCCAGGTAATTTATAAGGTATATATATATATACACAGTGATCCCTCACTATATCGCGCTTTGACTTTCGCAGCTTCACTCCATCGTGGATTTTAAATTTAAGCATATCTAAATATATATCATGGATTTTTCGCTGGTTCGCGGATTTCTGCGGACAATGGGTATTTCAATTTATGTTACATACTTCCTCAGTTTGTTTTACCAGTTGATTTCATACAAGGGACACTATTGGCGGATGGCTGAGAAGCTACCCATTCAGAGCACGTATTACATATTAAATAAAACTCCTCAATGATATACGATATGCTTCCGTGCGCTGCTTCGCACACTTAAAAGCTCTAACAGCCGTATTGATTTTTCATTGTTTGCTTTTCTCTGTCTCTCACTCTCCCTGAGAAATACAGGCAGATCTTATCCATCATGCAATACCATCAGGGAGGCGTATGATTAGCCCCATTATCTGCTCCTGACGGAGGGGGTGTGAGCAGAGGGGCTGTTTGCACAGTGGCTGTTTGCTTAGAAGATACGGACGCGCCTGTAAAAAAATGCTGAAAAGCTGCCTTCACATTGATCCCTTCATTGCGCCGCTTTATCGCGGTGCTTGCATACTTAAAAGCACAACAGCCCTATTGATTTTTGATTGTTTACTTTACTCTCTCTCTCTGACATTCTCCGCTCCTGACGCGCACTATATATAGTGACAGATTAAGGCTGTATCGCACCCTTGAACCCCTGTCCAAGACTCCAGACACCAGGTAAAAGTCCAAATGATGACTTTATTTAAATGCCACAGTGCACAAAGCACCATCTCCTCCACTATACTCATAAACCAAACAATAATAAACACAATAAATCTATCCTCCAACTCCAAGATGCGTTGCCACCCTTCCACCCAGCTCAGCTCATCGTCTGGGAGCTCCCACAGTCATTTTATCCTTCCTGACCCGGGAGTCCATGACTCCCTGCTGGTCTTCGGGGCACCTCCATACTGCAGGGTGGGCTCCATCTGGTGGCCTGGGGGTATTGGCCGGGATGACAAGCCGGCCAAAGACCACAGTACTCCTCCCCCAGCGGAAAACCAGGGTTTTGCGCGTCTTGTCCCACAAGGGACATCTTCCCCCAAAAAGATGCAAAGGTCGGGCCCCAATGATGCAGCGGATACTCCCGTGTAAACCTAGGAGGAACAATAGAAGAGTGATTGCTTTGATCCCTTGCCCTCCTAGGACAACCTCTCCATTCATGGCCCGCCTGCGGCATTCATAGCACAGCCGTGGTCCCCTTGGTAGTCTCTCTCTGTGGGACTTGAAGCACCTGGGTACTTCTGGCTCCACCCCTTTCTCCGCTGAGGAGAATTTCCCAGCCGCCTTTGTGTTTTTATGGCCCCTTTCCAACTTGTTTTCCTTTAGTGATCTCCAGTTTCATCTGGGGCTTGTCCACAATCTGAGTCTCTCTATGAAATAAAGAGAGACACTTTACTGTCTGCACCCCTTTTGTTTTATAAATGACCGGTGGCGGCGTCTTTAGGGCTGCCTCGCTCCGGGAGTCAGCACTGTCTAGCTGCTCCAGATTGATTGGCCCTTCCCCCGACCACTTGGTCAACGATCCGACCTCTCTTGTAGGGCATGCATTTGTCTGGCACCCGATATTGATTAAACGCGGGCCCTTTTCACTCTGCGTCCCTATTTCTTTATTTACGGTACCGGCTTGACTCACCTGTACCACCACATCATGTATTACGGGAGGCTCCCATCCGATTCTCTGTAAATACATCCCTACCTTTCAGATGGGCACCTCAGCCGTTTCTCCCAGATCCCGGACGATCTTCTCAATGGTCGCCAGCATCTGGAAAATACCTCGCACGGGCTTGATTAATTCTTCAGGTTCCCACACGTTAACAGATTTAATTAATTCGGTCGGAGGTATACTTACTTCCTTGTTCGTCACACCTACCGGCCGGGAGCCAATGAGCCCGTCTGCTGATGGCATGTGCTCTGATGGGTCTCACGGAGGCTTCTGGGAACTGTAGTTCTTTTTGCCAGAGGGCCGGGTCGTCACCTTTGGCGGACTGCGGTCTGTCTTTAATAATTTTCTGACATCCTGATCAGCCATTTCCCGACCCTCTTTACCTTCTCGCGGGGTGAGCTGTGCTTCGCTCGCCTCCCCCTTCCTCTTCAGAAAGTCCAGGACCGTCTCTTCGATGGCGACATCGCAAGCAGTGGGATATGGACCTTCTCCTTCCCACAATGCCCTGGGTGTGGTCACGTGTCCCTCGCTGGCCGCAGACACGCGGAAGTCCTTCTGGCTCGTCGCCTGGACGGAGAACGGAGCCTCTTCGTCGGGTTTTTCTCTCGTATCCCGCAGGACCTCCGGAGGATCTTCCTTGAGGTATGTGCACGGAACAAAGTGTGTTATTTTAAAGAAGTTATTTATCAAATCCCCGGCACATACCTCTTGGTAGTCGTTCTTCTCCGAAGGCCATTCCTGACTTCTTCAGCTCATCCTTAGCATCCTCTGTGACGAGCCTGGTACCTCTGCTGTCGCTCTGCTTGCCTTTTTTCTTCCCTATTACGGACCTGGAGAACGTATTTTCTGGTGATGATGCTGCGTGTCTAGACGTTGTCTTCTTGGGGTTCTCTGCCCACAGAATATTTATGTACAGGTCCTCTGCCAAAAGGATGGCCAGAGAATCCTGCCGACTACGCCACTGTGACAGATTAAGGCTGTATCGCTCCCTTGAACCCCTGTCTAAGAATCCAGACACCAGGTAAAAGTCCAAATGATGACTTTATTTAAATGCCACAGTGCACAAAGCACCCTCTCCTCCACTATACTCACAAACCTAACAATAATAAACACAATAAATCAACTCCCAGACGCGTTGCCACCCTTCCACCCAGCTCAGCTCGTTGTCTGGGAGCTCCCACAGTCATTTTATCTTCCCTGACCCGGAAGTGCTTCCAATCCCCAGTCCACGTGATTCTCTATCACTTCCGGGTCAGGTACGAGTCCTTCTTCTCACCCCGGAAGCACGTCGCTCTTTCTTTGATGTACTTCCGGGTTATAGGGCACAAATGAGTCTTCGGTCCTCCCTGCAGCTCCCTCTTGCGGCCCTTGTGGTATCCAGCAGGGTCGTGTATAAAAACTACATTGTCTATGACTCCCTGCTGGTCTTTGGGGCACCTCCATACTGCAGGGAGGGCTCCATCTGGTGGCCTGGGGGTATTTGGCCGGCCAAATAGCACACTATATATATATAATAACTACTACTACATAATAACTATAATTGTAATAAACAAACAATAAAACAGCGGAGAAGCCGTGGATTAAACAAAACGGCTATAGTTATCAGTAGGGAGACGTGAATCCTGTGGCGAAGCAAGGAAGGGAATGTAGAGACTGGAGCGACGGACGGCCTTAAATAGGCAGGCAGCCAACAACGTGGGATGGGGGACCCAACGCTGCTTCACACGGTGACCGAAAAGTTCAATATGGCAGCCGACAGTGGCATCATACCACCGAAATAAGTACGTACATTGGTTTCGTTAGTGCAGGAAGCCTACCAAATTTCGTGAAGATGGGGCCATAAATAAGAAAGTTCAACATGGCGGACGTTACGTGTAGAATTTCGAAATTAAACCTGCTTAACTTTTGTAAGTAAGTTGTAAGGAATGAGCCTGCCAAATTTCAGCCTTCTACCTACACAGGAAGTTGGAGAATTAGTGATGAGTCAGTCAGTCAGTGAGTCAGTCAGTCAGTCAGTCAGTGAGGGCTTTGCCTTTTATTATTATAGATACACACACTATATTGCCAAAAGTATTGGCAAACCACTCCAAATCATTGAACTCAGAGGTTCCAATCACTTCCATTGCTTCATGATACAAAGCCATTTTGGACAATTTAATGCTTCCAGCTTTAAGGAAACAGTTTGAGGATGGCCCCTTCCTCTTCCAACATGAATGTGCATCAGTGCACAAAGCAAGGTCTATAAAGAAATGGATGAGTGTGTTTGGTATGAAGGAACTTGATTGGCCTGCATAGAGCCCTGACCTCAACCTGACAGAACACTTCTGGCATGAATTAGAGTAGAGACTGTGAGCCAGGCCTTCTCGTCAAACATCAGTGCCTGACCTCACAAATGCTCTCCTGGAAGAATGGTCAAAAATTCCCATAAACACACTCCTAAACCTTATGGAAAGTCTTCCCAGAAGAGCTGAAGCGGTTATAGCTGCAAAGGGTGGGCCAACTCCATATTAAAGCCTATGCATTAAGATTGGGATGTCATTGTATGTAAAGGCAGATGTCCCAATACTTTTATTAATATAATATAGTAAATATAAATAAAAACAGCTGTAAAAGATGTGTTCTTGCAAAGTGCTTTAAAAAGTTGATGACTATACTAAGGTGCTGTATAAAGTAAAGCTTGTTTTGTAGTCACACTACTAGACATCAAGTCTGCTTGTCCTGCACTAATCAGGTTGTATAGGACTGTTCAAATATTCTCCTGTGTGCTCTAATTAAACTACAAAAATGTCTCTGCACGAGGATATTACTCTTTCTCAGATTTGTGTGCATATGGGAATAAAACAAAATTTTAATTCTATTTAATAACTAGTTCAGGCCAGTTGCTATCCATCATTAAACCCTTTGAAATAGAAGTAGATTACATATTTGCTGGTTACATTTCATCTGAACTGCCCTGTAACGACAGTACCTTGAGGTTTGAATTCTTTAAGACATTAGACATGCCTGGCATGTTTCAAAAGAATGTCTCTAATTCTCAGGCATGTGGAACTCCTGCATAGCATTGGCCCTTTTATAAAAATAATACGTCAGAGGTCCAAGTAGTGGAGATAGATATGGAGAATGAAAGCATTAAACTCTATCTTAAGCCTCTCCAAAGGGGCCTAACTGAAAAATGTGTGATCTTAACTGAGTGCTCTGTTTGTTGAAATATAATTGTCGCAGTATATTATCACATTTTTTAAATACAGTGTTAAAATTAGATTGAAATTCAAGAGTTTAATATGACGGTCTCAATACTGATCTGTATAGAACAAAATGAATAACAGTTTAATAAAGATCATTAATATAATGTTCCATCGGAAAAAAAAGTTAGCAATGTTATGATTTTTTACATTGATTAATTTGATTACTTTCCTGTGATACAAGTCGAAATAACTTGCTTTGCATCTCAACTGACAACTAACAGCCAAGGAGACTTAAGTTATGCTTCCCATCATCCCCAACTGTCCTAGACATTCATTGGTACCACCAGAGTAACTATCAATGGGGCTCAATACACTATATAGAGGAATAACGCCCTATCAGTGATGGTCTATCGTCGCTGGTAATGGTAACACATGTCAGTGTATTTGCCACCTATGCATATCACACGCTTGCATTGCACTATGGTAATATCATTGCACTTATGGACTCTGGTGGATCTTTTTTAAACTGTATCTCTGTCCTTTTCAAGTCACTTCACCTTAAAACAAAAGGCTTTAACCAAAGGATTCAGCCTCCTAACATCTTGCAATCTTACTGCAGTAATGAGTTGCCAAACATCTTATTATACAAGGATGATATCCATCCATTTTCTAACCCGCTGAATCCGAATACAGGGTCACAGGGGTCTGCTGGAGCCAATCCCAGCCAACACAGGGCACAAGGCAGGAACCAATCCTGGGCAGGGTGCCAACCCACCGCAGGACACACACAAACACACCCACCACACACTAGGGCCAATTTAGAATCGCCAATCCACCTAACCTGCATGTCTTTGGATTGTGGGAGGAAACCGGAGCGCCCGGAGGAAACACACGCAGACACAGGGAGAACATGCAAACTCCACGCAGGGAGGACCCGGGAAGCGAACCCGGGTCTCCTAACTGCGAGGCAGCAGCGCTACCACTGCGCCACCGTGCCGCCCTAAGGATGATATGTACAAACTAAATATAAAAGAATCTGTTATTTTATCTTTAAACTTGGATCAGTATATCAATCAAACTTATCTCATCACATTCCCAAAGAATTACAGTAATGACAAAAGCAAAGCATTCAATAGATCCATTATAAAATTACAAAAAAAATTAATTTAACACAACCCCTATCCTTTTCACTTTTTCTTTCACATCAGCTTATCATTTTCCAAATGTTTTTAATTTACATTGATCATTTCCACAACAGATGTAAAGCAAAATGCTGTACTGGGTAGGGGGCCAAATAATTAAAAACAACTCTTGCATTAATTTTCAAAGGACAAAGTTTTACGACCAATGTTTTAGGGGTACCTGAGGCTATCTCAATAGGGTACAGTCACGCACCAAGCCAAAATAGATTCATCAATTAGCTCAAAAGAATGTGAAGAAAACAAAGTAATTTCAAACACAAGGAACTCCAGCCAAAAACTGAAAGAGAGTTCACGAGTTGTGAGACAGCAAGTAACATCCACTGTGCTATTCCCCCAAAAGCAATTGTAATAATTAATAACTATTTAAAAAGTACAATCATCAATGCATGATGAATAGCATTGATGCCTTATAGCTCAAGGGATTTAGATTCGATTAAAAGCATTTCTTTATGTGGGATTTACACATGCTCTTCATGTCTACATAGCGTTTCTCAGGTTATTTTTTTTTTTCTTCTTGTCTCATTGCAAGGACAAGCATGACAGGTAAAATGGTGACTCTAAGTTGATCAGGTGATTATGGGAACAGGTGACAGTGTGCTCTTGCTGTCCCTTTAAACCTGTAATAGAAACATAGGCTCAGAAAATTGACAGTAGGAGGTACAGTATGTATAAAAACATATCTTAAATCTTAAACATTATGGTCAAATGCATGAGAGATACATTCACCAGATACAAGCTGTCGATCAGAATTTTGTATTAGAAAAATTAACTTGCATTGAAATTGAGAAGGTTTTTAATTGGGTTTGGAGCTACCCTGGTGACAGAACTGTAAATGTATTGAAATAGAAAAAGCTGTTCCTCGATGGTCAATACTGAGGCAAATCATGCTTGCATTCTAAATAAATTAAACTGGTCACAAGCTGAATAACTGTTAAAGCTCATAGTACTTGAGGATTCAATCCCCTTGGTAAGATAGCACTCTTTTTGGCATTAACAATTATATTACAGGGTTCTAAGTACACCATTGGGGTCATCATCTGGGCACTCTTTCCTTGGTGTTTTACTGACGAGCCCACAACATCTCCAGAAGGCTCAACAGTGATACCCGGCATCCCAATTACAACCCCTTTAGTGCTCTATCCTCTTCAATGTTTTTTTTTTTTATTTTATAGCCCTGGTGTTTTCTTTCCTCCTAATCCAAAGCAAAATGTTGTCTTTTTTTTCTTCAGCACTTGCCAATGACCTAATGACAAGTTGGAGTGAGCGACCTTTGATTCCCATCTTTTTCAGCAGTCTGGTGGTTGATGAGGCAACAAATCCCTTGCAGCCCTTCATCACTGGGAAAATCTTTGTTTTACAGCATGCTTAGCTGCCACTACAACTAGTTTGGTGTACTGCAACTTCTTTCTTTCACATACTTCATCAGTGTCTGCCTCCCATGACACTATAAGTTCTACAATGTATACCAGTTTGGCTGTTGTGGACCACATTATCACTATCTCTGATGGAAATATGAGCTTTTCGTCCAAGTCATCCTCCATTTTCCAGTCCCAAGCACCATGCAGAATGCTTGCATCCCTTTGGTGTTACAGGCTTCTCTGGGAGCTGGCATTTTGATACAAACCAATGGGTACATAAGGGGTGTATGATGTTGTCAAACCCTTCAGGAGCAATTTCTTTTAATCCCAAAAAATTTTTTGAACTCCAAAATATCCTTTTTACTGAAAAAAAGGTTAGCAGGTTAATAAAGGGATGGATAGATTGATGGGTGGATATTATACATAACCAATATATTATTATTAAGTACAATAGAAATAAGCCACAATTAAACAGAATTAAACTAGTTTCAGTGCATACTGAGTTGCTATTCAGAATATGGTAGAAAGAAAATAACGGAGGAAAGCATTATTAACTTTTACTTTTTGTAGATGGTAGAAATGTATTCAAAATGTATTAAAGTACATCTTATAATTAAGCGCTTAAATTTTAGTCTTTGATGCCAACACATTATTGTGATTTGTAGCAATTTTAAATCAATGTTGCATGAATCAACTTTGAATCACCTTTATAACTTTGAGAGAATAATTTAGAAGTAACAGTAGTTAAGTATTTTGGTTTGCAGTGCACATTGAAATTATTACACATTTGCTTGAAAATGTCATGAAGGGAGCAACTGAAAGGGTTAAAAAGGTCAATGTAATAACACAAAATGTACCAAGGGATGATTAAGAGATCAGCATATGTTCTGTAAACAACAGAACTGGACAGTTGTTACATACACAGAAATCACAAGAGTGGTAGCTAAACCCAAAGGATATGAGAAGTGCAAAAATATAATGAAATAGACTTTTATTTTATATATGTAATTTGGGTGTAGACCAACAAACCAAGCAGAGTAAATATATGCATTGATTGACACGGTTATGTAAATTCAATTGTTTATAAAACAGACCTCTGTTCTTTCATTTTTGATCACTCTGTAACAGACAGCAGTGAAGGATGCTTCCCGTTTAGTATTTATTGAGGAGATAATTAAAGACGAAATTGACAAGCTTTTATTCTGCCTGATTACTGGCTCAAAGAGGTTTTATCAGACTTGTCCTAGTGTAGAGGATGAGTTTTGTTCTTTAATTAATATATTTGATTTCTAATACATAAAATTATTGAATACAATCCCTGGTGCTCTCTTCTGTAATAATACATTGCTGACTTGCGTCAATGACTGTTAACCCCAATACCTCCCAGAAATCCCATACTTAGATACTTTCTGTGGTACATTGATTCAATTATTCAAAAAGCCATCCAGTTAATTAATGTGTGATTAAGCAGCTCTTCGTGAAATCACAATAAACCAGGAAATACAAAGATGTAGAATCCATGTTTTCCAACCCAGCAAGGAGTTATGACAATTTTGGAATACAAAAAAGAACAAATTCTTGGTTAATGAGATAGAGGTACTGCAGATTACGGATGGGACACTAGCATTTCAGGCAGCTATGACAATAGGTTCAACATTTGTATCTGCTTTCTTACCTTAACCCATTATAAATATTTGTACTGTATAACCAGACAACTCTGGGTACTTCAGTTAGTTATATTATATGTGTAAATGTAGGCTGACCTTTCTTAATCAGAAAGGAATGTCTCTGAAGTTTTTTAATCTAAAAACTTATATCACAATACAGTATGTGATAAATTTATCTCCTCCTATTATGCAATACATTTTTCTTCTTTAATTTGGGATCAGTTTCTTAAATCAATTAAGCTCCAACATTAAGCTCCAACATTTAGTCATATTTGAACATGTAAATACATATTGAAAGATCTGATACTACAAGAAATATCCCTTATCCATCTGTCTATTCATCCAGCCACAAATTAAACCATTTCCTAAAACCACCTAAACAAAGTTAAGATTCATGGGATGATCAGAGTCTATCCTGGTATCATCATGTGCAATTCAAACTGACCCTGGTCATGGTGTAACAATGAAGAAAATATGGTATGTATACTGTATATTGTCAAACAAGTGCTCTTCAGAGACAACGTGAAGGCTTAATAGTAATTCCACCCTGAGGTGAGGGTTGGCACTGTTGCCTAATGGTTCTCCTTCTTTCTCCCCTTAGAAATCAAACAACCAGCAGCCTCAGTGATGTTACTTCTGGCCCCACCCATCTGGACTGGCTTCTTCTTAAGGGGTTCCGCCACCATTTTGAGCCAGTTTGTTGTTTAACTCCAGTCTGAAAAGACCTTTCTATCTTTTGTTATTTTTCCTAAATTGTATGGGGTTCATCTTCAAGGTTTCCCAGCACTTCATCTTGTCCTGTCTTATATTTTACTTATTTATTATTATACCAGTAATGGCGCACTGCACAATAATGTGCAGTAAATACACTTGACTTGATCATACTCCGCTCCCGTATGCTTCCGCCACACGGATGCCCTGCTGCCGAGAATTGATTCTACAATCAAATAGAAGAGTAATAATTCCAAAAGTCTGCTCTTTTAATATAAAGCTGTAGTGCAGAGTTTCAGTGTAGTATATGTGCATCAGATTTCAGGCTACAGGTTGTTTGATTTTTGACCTTGACCTTCCTGGGTTGATCTTTGACCATGGAGGTCAATCATCTCCCCGAAAGTGAACAGTAGAGATCACACGGTATATGTGTACCAAAGTTCACATCAATAGGTCACACAGGTTTGGAAAATGGGGTGTGCAGTTCATGCATATAAACTCCACAAGCAGAACAATGGTATCGGTCAAGCTGAGGCTGTAATCATGCAGAGAATGAAGCTGGCACCGAGAGAAAAAGGGCAGCTGCCCTGACCAGAAAAAAAGAGATGAGATGGCGAGCTGTATGGAAAATAAGATGTGAAGTGGACAACGAAAAGTTAGGTGAAACTCAGAGAAGATGTAGTTAAACAAGTGGCCTCCTTGGATACATACAGTGTACCCTATTCTGTTGGTTTTTTCTTACTTGTCATGATGCAGTGTAAAATACATACAAATTCATGTTGGATTGGATTGTCAAGGGATTTTATATACTGTACATAAAATTCAAAGACTTGGGAGTTTGAGGAGGTGGGTTGGTGGTGAATATATGCAATATTGCAGAGAACTAAAGGTGTCACCTGGGTGGTCAGACATACACTCAGGATAGCAAACCAGGAAAAGAGAACTACCGGTATAGATTGCCAGCCCACTTCAGACCATATATTTAACACAAGCTGGGAGCAAAAGCAAACCTTGACCAGTTTAAACATTAACACAGCTCACTAAAGGGGCCCCACACAGACAGAACATAGAGGAGGTGCATATATTACATTGTTCACAATATTATCTCCTATTCACATATTCTTATCTGTACAGTGCTTCAAATTTTGAGTTAATTCCATGGCACACGTACTATAAATGTGCAGCCTGTTACGTACCACCAACACTGTATGTAAGTTAAAGAAAACCATGATTCAGTGTATATTGCTTTTGACCTAAACTCCCCAAAACTTTGTAACGGTACAAGATTACAGATCAAAGCGTTACATTCAAATTTGACTGAAGCTCCCATTTTTACAGATTCAGGATGAAATTATATTTTTACTTAAAATTTCCATTATTCCTACTAATTACTTGTGTGAATTCAAGACTACTGTTTCCTCAAAAATTGGGTTTTGCAATGAACATCAACAAACGCCAAGTTACTAGAAAAAGCAAGAATTGATGTATGGCAGGAATGTTTTACTCATGTGTAAATATATATGTTTCATGTTTAAGTGCAAGGAACTAATAATATAAAAAAAGAAAAATCAAATGCCGTAAACAGAAAAGTATTAAGTCACTTACATTGTATGTTGCCACTATAACCATGGCCCATTGTGTTAGGAAATTTCCCAGGTGAAGCAGAGTAACTCTATAAATAAATCTTAGATTTTTTGAAATGTAGCAAAAAGATGTGATTAGCTGGCATCACACACAGGAAGGGTTAATTTACAATGCACAGTGCTCATTCCTGTAATCTTTACTTAGATTGTTGGGAATGAAAATGGACAGGTGGGTGCACCACAGATTATATGGACTAAATAAAACAATCAGAAATGAAAATCTTAATTTAAATTCATAATTTATTTAAAGGCAGTAGTATTCATACAATCCTGTAGTCATTACAGTACAGCATTTAAAATGCTGGTCTAACATAAAAGAACAGTACATAATCCCTCCTTCTCCCCCCACAAAGGAATGCTTGGTAGTGAGAATAGTGAGAAGTTCAATACCATAACAACTGCAATAGCTCGAGACAGAATGTGTGGCTATAAAAACTCTGGAAGGTAGAGGCTCAAAGGCTGTTGTTAGCTGGAGATAAAAAAAATGGTTATCAAAGACTGGTGAAATATGCCAAAAGTGCTATCAAACAGCTGATTTATGTTAAAAAAATTCAAGGATTGTTTAAAGATATCAGCAGTTGTCAACTGTAGTCATTCCTCTACAACAGCCAAAATTTCCAGCTGCTGGTAACAAGATACTCGGCCATTACATTCAAGGCTGCCTCTGAAGGGCTGATAAGCATCTATAAAGAAGACGCTTATGTGATCATTTTATTCATCAGCTTACACAGATTTAAATTTGCACAGACACACACTCTTCTTATGTTACTTTTGTTTATGATGCTTAAAGCAAGTAATATCTCTCAGTAGAAGAAAATTTTAGAAAAAGTGATCAAACATTTTCTGCAAAAAACAGATTTTATTGATAGATTGATATTTATTATCATGTGGTTAATGTGGCAATAATTCCTATTGACATATAAAACATTTCAGACTGATATAGTAAATTGTTCTCCCCTTAAAATATACAATAACTATGCAGAATTGCAAACTTCATAAATAACAAATTACATTTACATTTATTTATTTGGCCAACGCCCTTATCCAAAGTGACTTACAACATTTAAGATACAATTGTTTACATTTATTTTATTTTTCCCAATTTGGAGCACAGTCAGGTGAAGTGACTTGCTCAGGATCACACGATGTCAGTGGCAGGATTTGAATGCACAACCTCAGGGTTTGAAGTCCAATATGTATTTCTTATAGTACTTTTTATAGGGAGAAGAACATTGAGACAGTACTTATTACAAGAACTATTAATGTATTGCTGCTATCAGAGTTAGTTTTAGGGAAGTTGCTTTCTTGGTAGGATATCTTTAGCACTAGCTAATAATGTGAAAGAAAGAAAGAAAGAAAGAAAGATCACCAAGAGGCTGGGGAAGTCAGTGGCTTGCACTGTGTGTATACAAGGCTGTTTTGCCTGTAACAGGATGCGATTAGGCGAGGAGAGGTTGATTGTAGGACATCTGGCCTCTCACTGAATGGCTAACAGATTAACAGATGGACCAGAAGGCATGAAACTGAATAATGATTGCTTGCAACAGAGAAGGTGGCAGTGTACAGAAAACAATACATTACCCTGAGAGATAAATTACAAAGGCCTGCTGTTGGGGGGTTGTCTTTGGTCAAAAAAACTTGCATGACAATGTATGATAGGTCCTATTGTAAAGATGGGATAGAAGTATAGTAAGTGAAAAGCAAAATAGTAGTTAAAATATATACATTTATCTTCCCCTTTTACACATATTTAGCATCTAAATGTTTGATTTTTACAAAATATGTCCTAATTCCTTATAATCTGCCAATGTGGGAACTACAGATGTGTAGACTATTCACATTGTGTATCTTTCAATGGAACTGCTTGCCAAATACAATTTAACATTTCTTTAATGTCTTTGGGAGAACACTTAAATAGACGGGAGACATTTTAGACCTCGTGATGAATCTGTGAGGCCTGCTTCCTGAGACCTTTCTCCTATCACTGTGTGTACTGTGTGAGTCGATTTCAGCATCACATCAGGAATGCTTGGTGTTAAAAAACCCTCATTGTATTATGCACTACTGCATTACAGGCATAATGTGAAAGTCCCTGTGGGAACCGGTTTCACAAAGCCACATGCAGTTATTAAACACTCCCTGAAATGAAATTAATTGAACAAAGTGATGCAAAAATGTATGGATGCCAGTCTTTGTCCCAAAATGGGACACAACCTATTAGTCAAGTAGGGGTCTATAAATATTTTTGATGATATTTTATTGATATTACGTGATTAAACACAAACCCTGTTAAAAATGGGATATTTTGTTACATTCCAATTCAAAAAACGGGGCAAGATGCATAAAAACAGGACTGTCCCTTAAAAGAAGTCTGGTTATGAATATCACAGGGCAAGACTTTTGTTTCCTTCAAGGACGTCCTAAAAGAACAATATAAATTAATGGAGTATTTCAGTCAATCAATCATTATCCAACCCACTATATCCTAACATAAGGTCACGGGAGCCAATCCCAGCCAACACAGGGCGCAAGGCAGGAACAAATCCCGGGACAGGGCGCTAGCCCAACACAGGACACACACACACTAGGGACAATTTAGGATTGCCAATGCAATTAACCTGCATGTCTTTGGACTGTGGGAGGAAACCCACGCTGACACGGGGAGAATATGCAAACTCCACGCAGGGAGGACCCGGGAAGGGAACCCATGTCTCCTTACTGCGAGGCAGCAGCGCTACCGTGCGCACTAATGCAGTATTTAAATACATCAAAGTTAAGCCAACCTGGCGCTGTCAAGGCAATGTTTTTATTGCTATTAGTTACTGTATAGCTAAGCAACTACCGAGCATCCTTTCAAATAAACAAATGTAATAACGGAATATCAGGTCGAACATGGTAAAATACTAGTCTGAAAACGAAATTACTAATAAAATATTACATAAAATAATGTAAAAAAAGTGTATGTACTTACTACGCTGAAAAATTACGTGCCCTAATCAATCCTTGTTTTATTATAAAGTGTAATTTAATTAAAGAAGTAAGGCCAATCATGCAATGAATAGGTAAAATACATAAAAATACCAAATGGAAACTGAGACATCATTAACAATACGTGAGATCTTCGCGACAAATGAAATTCACATAACACACACCAAACTCTCGTACACCTGCTTGCCGGCTCACCTTTGTGTTTCGCAGGGGATGTAAGCATTTGCTGCTTAACTTGTCTGTCACATATAAAACCGTAGCCGCCCATTTTCCTTCTCGAAGATTATGGCACTTTACTCTTTTCTTGGCAATCGTTCTGCTCGTAGTCCAAGGACACACTATTCTCCGCGAAAAAGTGTTATTCCACTGCTTCGTTATCCGTTGAAGCTAAGTTAACAACCCCAAAATTTGGTTACCCGCGTCTTCAATATTTCTCCCCCTCCTCCTGCTTTAATCCCACCGCCCATTTTTAATTGGCCGCCCAGCACATCAATCATTTGACGACTGCCAATCGCTACGACTCTGAAAGAACGCTTACAAGAATCTTGCCTGTCCATTCTTGAAGTTGTTCTACGAGAGTGAAGAGCTTCATAGTCTGTGTTGATGCGGCTTGGTTTTACGGAGCTGCTGGATTACAAAAAGGGCGAATTTTGGCAGACGAAGACTGTACCGTCCTAGTCAATGGCAGCGGGTGAGGATTCCCCTCTCCCTGCTGGGATAGCTGGAAGCCGAAGCGTGGAGAAAGCACTTGAGGAGGCAGTAGCGAGTGGCGCATTAAACTTATCTAACAGAAAACTCAAAGAGTTTCCTCGCACTGCAAGGAATTATGACTTGTCGGATGTAACGCAAGCGGGTGAGTTTTCTTTCTTGTGGCAAGCCTTTAACGGATTTAGAGCACTAAATGGATTAAAAGTACAACTCGGCTTCCAGCTCCAGAGCGAACGTCGCTGTTAGAATCTGGGTACCAGTTGTGAAGGAGCGGCCCGGTATTCTGAAGGTAATCAGAAAGAAGAAGTACTATAGCGGTTAATGGTGAGCGTCGAGTTTCTGGGCCCTCCCCACTGGCGCGTGCCCCGTCACGCGAGCGGGGCGCGTGGCACTTAAGCGACACAAAATGTGTTGTAGGTGAGGTCAGTTGCCCCTCTAATGTGTATGGGCACAGTTTGGCACTCTAGTTGGCTCAAAGTTTGAAGGATAGACAGATACGGAAGTGGGGTTTGCGTTTTACTTTGTCATGAAGCGTGTTTGATTATATCAATCTTTGCATAGTGTTTATTTTTTATTTGTGTACAATATATTTACACACAAATAATATGTTAGTGTTATACCTTGATTGCATTAATATTGAAAATATGATTTTCTGCTAATCGCTTTTTTTTTATTTTCTTGCTTTTAAAACATAGTGTGCACTTAAAGAGTAGACAGTGCAGCACATTATCCACTATGGTGTCACAAAGCACTTGATGCTGCCAGTCTGTAACAGGATGCAGATAAACAACACTTTACCCAAGTGGCACTTTTTCAGCTGGAGATTGTTGAACTTTTCATATTACTTTTACAAGTGTGACTGGTATATTATGCATGCTTTTACCGAATAATACACATATCGCCTTTTGAGTTTTTTTTCCATGTTTTGGGTTTAATGATTTTTTTCCCCCCATTTTACCTCCTAAACATTTTTATGCCAAACTTTATTTATCGCCTGGGGAAATTTTGGCTTTCTACGGAAGTTCAATATATAAAATATGCACTAGAACGACTAAAAAGAAAACTTCTTTTTTTGTTTACAGTTAAAGGCGCAGTGAGGCATTATGCAAGTGTGTTGCATTTCTTGACACACATCTGCTGAATAGTTTGTTGGCTGAAAGTACTATGTTATATTGTCAGAGAGAGGATATACAGCATTGTTCATAATGACACTCAGTTTTGTCTTCATTCACTCCTTTGCTGCTTTCTCCAGGTTGTCCAAAATGTATTCCATAACTGAGCCTGACCTTTTAATTAGCTTCTTGATTTGCTTGGCCTTTCATAAGTGTTGTTACTGGCCCAGCACATCACAATTGCACTGCCCGTTGTAGAATATGTGAAGGATATTGCAGCTTGCATGTGTTAAGATACCAGACCAGTCCAGCCTGTCACTGAAGTGGACCTCCAAGTACTTGTAATAGTGCACAATCTCTTTATAGGCTCATACACATTCATTCAGTGGAGTTTACATTTACAAACATTGGACGATAAAAAAAAAAAAAAAAAACTCAATTTTCTATTGACCTGGGCATCCTTAGGAATATAATAAAAATATATATATTCTTCTCATGCCACCATTTCCTCCTTTTATCTATTCTATGACTTCCTCTTTGCCTCATCCAGCTCCATTATAGTACGTCACTTTAATGTGTGGTTTTGTGCCTTTTACTTCATGTAGCAAGACTGTCACACCTCATCCTCATAGTTTTGTTTTATGTTGTCCTGCTCCACTTTTGTTTGTTTATTCATTTTTCTGATTTTATTTGCCTGCCAATCTGGGCAAGCAAATCACATTCATTTGGCAGTGTCTGTGTTTCAAATCTGTTTCATATCTCTAAGCTACACATTCAAATTAAATTCAGTTTTAGTTGACCCTTCTGCTGTTCTTGTATGTTTGATCATATTGTTTCCTGTTAAATTGCAGTTATATTGTGAATCTTTAGTTTGTGGAAATTTCAAAAAGTTATTCTTTCTTAGGTTTTTTTATTTTTAAAGCTTAAAAATTATGAGTGTTGGATATTGTATATACTGAATACATGTATAGTCTTCAGTCTCTTTATTTAGCATATTATGATAATGTATGGAACATTTTGGAGTTACCATCACTTTGTCCATCTGACCTAGCACTAGCTGAAGTAATCTTACTCTGAACATCTCATTGCAAATAATTTTTGGATATATTATGAGCTGAACAAGTAGAAATTCAGGTAAACTATGAAGTTTGTATTAAAAAGATCACTTTTTTGAGCGTGTTCCTCCACATGCTGTTTAAGTATACTGCTATAGAAATTAATTTCTAATTAATTTGAATCCTACATGTTGTCCCCGTACTTAACTGGGAGCAGGTTATTTAAAAAAAAAAAAACAGTCTTGATTTGCAATATAGTAGGTTTTTTTTTTTCTTTACAATGTGCAGAGAACTTGTAAATGCTTGTTTTTCAATAGGGTGGAGTGTGCAAGTCATTTTTTGATCTTTTAATGATAAGTGGGTCTTCCTCTATGCACCTTGTGCTTTAGTTTGGAAATGGATTTGAAGCCTTGAAGTTAAGATTGCAGACTTCGTTTATTCTATGTTCGTTGTCAAAATGGCAGTGAAGTAATCTCTCTTGAATTAGAAAGGTGATCTCCATTTGACACTTAATTGCTAGTTTCCAATACTGTGATGTTTTAAAGTTGAAGCTCTTAAAGCCTTGCTTCAAACATGGGTGTGGTTTGGTTTTTATTGAGCACCCACAACAGAGATGGTTCATCTTGGAAATTTGCAGAGCCGAGTAGACTTGAGAATGTTATGTTACATCCCAAGTTTGTATCATTTTGAAAACCCTTTAAAAGAATAATTTTTGATTTTATGATCAGAAATTTTAATTGGATTCCTTTTTTATGGCAAGGTTATTACATGTGTTTAATTTCTTTGAGAGCTGTGGTCAGCCTGAAGAAGTACTGCCATTTGAGAAGAAAAAATTGTAGGCCTTTAAAACAAGGTCAGTTATAGCTGAAGGAAGGGAGTGTTGTCGGCAGTTATTTTAAGCACAGATAATACTTGACAGGAAACACAGGATATTTTTTATTTTTGGACCGATTTTATTTGAACTGTTAAGTTACAGTTTTAGCTTTTTCAAGTTTTTGTTTTGAAATTATCTATAAACAGCTGATCACTGTTTAGGTGTTAGCATATTATTTTATGCTGCTTTGTGGACAGAGAGCTTTCATTTTTAGGCTTACTCAGAAATGAGTAATTTAATGTGTACCATTCTAGATGCCAGCTGAACAATTTGATAGGATTATACTCCTCGTGTTTCATCAGAAAGCCAAATACTTTTTTTTTTTCTCTGCCCTTGCTTCTGTAATGGAAAAATGTTTTTAAACATTGTCAGTTATTGTACAGAGCAGATAAATGTAGCATTGTACATGTTTGCCCTTAGGCTTTGCAACCTATGATCAACATTAGATAAGTCTTTTAAACCAATTTGTAATAGTGCAGGCTTAATTTGGGGTGTCACTCTCACTTTGAACTGCTTTTAACAAGAACTCTGCAGCAGCAATGGATTTCTTGACAACATTGTTTCCAAGGCCTTTTGATCAAAGAAAGCTTTTGTAACTTAAAATGTTTTTATGTAGAGCAATTTTTAGTTTATAGTGTGAATAAAAACCGGTTAGCTTATAGTTGACAAGGTACATTTGATATTTAGTAAAACAAAAAATTTAAATGGTATATTCGTTACACTAGTAACAAGCAAAATAAACACTTTAGTAAATGATGCATGGAAATTAGGCGGCACGGTGGCGCAGTGGTAGCACTCGCCGCCTCACAGTTAGGGGACCCAGGTTCGCTTCCCGGGTCCTCCCTGTGTGGAGTTTGCATGTTCTCCCCGTGTCTGCGTGGGTTTCCTCCGGGACTCCGGTTTCCTCCCACAGTCCAAAGACATGCAGGTTAGGTGGATTGGCGATTCGAAATTGGCCCTAGTGTGTGCTTGGTGTGTGTCCTGCGGTGGGTTGGCACCCTGCCTGGGATTGGTTCCTGCCTTGTGCCCTATGTTGGCTGGGACTGGCTCCAGCAGACCCCCGTGACCCTGTGTTTTGATTCAGCGGGTTGGAAAATGGATGGATGCATGGAAATTATGTTGAATATTTTTCTGCACTGCTTTGTTCATTTAGATAATTAGGCATATAAAAACATAGACCAGACCCAATTGCTCTTCATATTGAATTTCAAGACTTGAAGAAAAGTCTTGGAGACAGTGCTGATTTGTTAAAGTAATGTCTGACATGAGATTTAATAACACAAATTATTCATTTCTTGCAGTCTCTTGTGATGATGGTATGTATGCTAGAAAGAATAGCACCATCATTTAAGACTATCTATGGAAGAAAGGAAAAAAATCTGTGACTTGATGAGTGTGTATTAATTTGAAATGGAAGGAAAACTATATATATATGCAGTCTTGAATCATTTATCAATAGATGTCAATCTAAGGCGGAAGCCTGAGCCTTAATCAAAAACAGTCCATAATGAAGTTCACAAAATAGAATACTATGGTTAAGTTGTAGTGCATGACACTTTCAATACATGCAAAAATGCACTTTTGCAGCTAAAATTGCATATAGTGGTCTGCTGAGCAGTGGAAAAAAGTAATATGGTCAAATGAGTCATGCCTTACCTTGTTTTAAGCAACTAGATTTAGATGTGTGGCACACATAATAAAGAGTCTACAGGCCCAAATTGTCTTTCCTGTATTGGTTCTCTTGTGCTGTGTGGTTCATTTACCTGGCATAGGTTAAGTTTATTATTTGCTCTAGTGAGCTACGTAAATGCAGCAGATGGTGAGTTAGTTGTTTTATGAAGAACCTTTTCAACTTGACAGCAGTGAAATTTTTCATAGTGACAATACCCTGTGTGCAGAGCATTAGTGGTTCTGTTAAGGATTGGGAGAGCACTATAATATGTAAACTGTACAGCATACCTGTTGATAACAAACTTGGCACTTTCAGTACTTTTTTATATATAAATCTCCACCAAAAAGCCAAGTGATCAGATTTCACAGGGAAGAATGGTTAGGCATTTTTCCAATATACCGTAATTCTAGGCACATCAAAGTTATTCTGGTGCCTTATATTGGCGTAACATGTCCCTTCATGTGCCAGTACCTGTACCTGTATGTGCCACTGCTACATTTAGAAATTGCAACAGTGGTTTAAGAGCCAGGAATACAAGAACTGAATATAACTGAGTATATAGTGTTTTAGATGTATGACTGCAGAAGATAAATCAACAGAAGGTTTAAGTTTTATTCATCTTTGAAAATTACAGAATTGGTTCTGATAGCCAGGCTGTTCCAGCTCTGAGAATAAAAACTGAGATTGTGTTAGCAGCAGTAATATTTGGTAACCTGCATTGGTAACAGTTGGTCTATAGTGTTTGTGTTCTGATGTTAGGAATATAAGGTAAACAATACTAAATATCCAAGTGGCCTGTTAATTTGAAAAAATGATGTTAAATTGAATGTAGAGTATTGTGTTTCTAAAAATTAAACATGAAGAAACAGATTTCACATTGAAGGAGTCCTGCCCATTGTGTATTGTGGTAACCCAGGTAAAAGACAGCCACATTTTGTACTGTGGTATCTTGAGAAAGCAGTTGGGTACAGGTGGATTCTTCTCAGTCTAGCTATTTAGGCATGAAATTCTGTTCTGAGGTGTTCCGGCTGTTTGTCTGTGATGTCATTTTAAATGACTTACTGCATCATTTATAATTTCTCACTCTTTAAATGTTAAGATGATATTGTTTTTAAAAGATGAGCCAAATGCCCATATAACCCATAGCTTTTACATAAAGTGAATCTAGAAAACAGAAGCCATCTATTTTATGTAATGTTCATGCTGTATAGTTTCCTTATAC
The DNA here is from genome assembly GCF_016835505.1 of Polypterus senegalus. NCBI lineage: Eukaryota > Metazoa > Chordata > Cladistia > Polypteriformes > Polypteridae > Polypterus > Polypterus senegalus. The sequence continues at coordinate 52,629,043 of NC_053156.1, forward strand.
TGTCTTTGTGGTTGCAGTTGTTAATTTACTGATCTAGACACATCTCAAAAAGACAGTGCATGACATAATAACTCATGCACTTCTTACTTTGAGACAACTTATTTACTGTTTTTTAGAAACTGACTAAGTCATTAGAAGTGACCAGGTGTTTTTATTTAACTTATTTAGGAGCTTCATGTTTCTTTGATCTGAGTAACTTGTAATTCTCACTCACGGGCATAACTTGTGGACAAGGGACGCCAAATCTAAGGTAGCAAATAACAGTGAACACTGTTCCATGGGCTTTGAGAATCACATTTGAAAGTGGAAGCTTAGGGCCCTATGGAATCCATTTTATTTTTTCAAAAATTCCGTTTATTCTTTTGATTTTCGATTTTCACCATTTTATTTTTTTCCTTCGTTTGGATATATATTTTTTTTTATTAAACTGCAAGTAGCAAGAGCTACAACAAAACAAACAATAATGAAATGACACTTAACAGTCCTTCTATTAAAACGGCACACTAGCACAACTGAACCTTATTTTGCATATTCAGTTATTAGGTAGGAGCCCAGATCCTCCAAGATGCCTTATGCCGAGACTGTATTAGGACAGTGAGTGCCCTCCAGAATTGTAAGAGTTGTTTCTAGTTTGATGCATCCTTCTGAGATGAAGGTTAACTTCACCTTTTGGGTCTAGGATATTTGTTACAGCCTGAGCTGATGCGCTGTCAGCCAGAAAGAACTTTTTGTAGAGACGAATATGTTCAGCGAGCTACCCTACTGATTCAAACCAGCTATTCGACCTGGTGTTTTCTGCCTCAGGGGTTCCTGGCAGGCTTCTTGAAGAAGGCAGACTTTACCCACATCACTAGTGATGCAGCCTTACTAAAGTATTTATAGTGCTGCCAGGTCTCTCCCACCAAACTGATGACATGACACAAGCAGGTTGAATGTACAATGTACACTGTAAGGCATAACCCCTTTTAAAACCTCTTGGTATGTTTGCAGACCGTATGATGCGGTGTCTGTTACCACTGCTAAAATGTCATTAAGATTCAACTGGTTGTTTGAAGGGACTGCCTGTGAAAAGGTGGAAATGTTGCAGCCTCCATAAAAAGAACATCTGCCAAAAAGTACTAGACTTCAGTACCTGTAATTGTAATTTATGTAAATTATTTCTAATGATTTTAGAAACTTAAATGTTTACAGACTGGAAACGTGCATCAATACATCTGTAGCCTCATCTACTGCATATCTTAAAATAATTAATTACAAAGTAAAAGCAAACTAATCTGCAAGACGCTAAATCTGGGAATTAAACAGAAAAAAAAGAAAGAGAGACCCACCTTTAAGGGCTCCTTGCATCTGAGGAGAAGCCTGCTCTGTTAAGGCTTGTGGGTGCCGAGTTTATAACTGAGTCAAATGTGGACCTTTTGTGCCTCATCACCGTGAGGCAAAACATTTATTAATCCAGAAACATTGTTGTTAATTTTTTAACGGGTACTATGGTATTTATTTCGGACAGACCCTTAGGAAGTAAGTAAATAAATAAAGGTAAATTGTGTCATAAAATGATTTCTTCAAAATGTCGAATGTTATTTATTTGGGACGGACATGTCTGCATGCACTTTTTGTGGCATTACACATGTATTTTTTGAGCATGTCCATCCCAAATAAATAACATTCGACGTTTTGAAGAAATCATTTTATGACACGATTTACCTTTATTTATTTACTTACTTCCTAAAGCCTAAAGTCACAAGTAGTGTGCAGAGGGCATGCTCAAAAATGTGTGTAATGCCACGAAAAGTGCCTGCTGACACTTTAGTATGCAAGCAATGGTATGTGCATTCTTGCCCTGATGTAGAAGGGAGCTGAGTTTACCTCTGTTACAGCGCGTCTATGTGAAAACATCAGTTTCAGATGCGGGGGTGGGGTGTGTTTGGGCTTGTGAACGCGGCTGAGATAATAAAACTGACTAAAAAAAAAAAACCAAAGCTAACCTTTACAAGTATCATAAATTACACTGGCTGTTACAGACTGAAATCAAATGTATGTTTTTATTCTAAAATAGTAAGACTAAGAGCAGTTTACTTCTCAAAACGGAGTGGTGCAAGATCGAACTCGCGACCTTTTGATTCCCAGTCGGCAGCTGATTCTATCGCTCCACGGAGGCAGTCATAATAAACAGGTGTCAATGTTGCATGTTAAGGCGGCTTTTTGTTTCTGCAGTTATATTTTTGAATAAAAGCGCAATTGTTGTGTTAGATTTGTACCTTTTATGAAAGTATTTCTTGGATACTTCAGGCTTCATACATTGTATAGTGTATGCCTACATTTTGTCATCTACTAGTAGAATATAAAAAAAAGTTTGTTTTAACAATGTGTTTACACAGATTACTGTAGAAACGGAACAGACATGAAATGCGCGTGTTCCAAACAACGGTCTATTATTTCCACTCTAAAACTCCACTTCACTCCCAAAAAATCAATCAAGGCATGAGCTGGGAGAAGTTTGTGCACGTTCTAAGTCGGTGGGGGGATGGAATAGCCAGCTGCTTGCAGCCTGATTTTTATCGGCACATTTAGATGACAAAAGACGCTGGTGGAGAGCTGTGAACAATTTTAAGAAGCGATTTAAGGTGGGGCGGAGTTACGAGTTTTTTCGTAGGCTCTGGTAATTCTAGTGTTAAAGAAAAACATTGCGGCATGCCTGAAGTTTGCAAAAGACCATCTTGACAGTCCAAAACACTATTGGGGAAGATGTTTTGTGGAATAATGAAACTAAGGTTGAATTATTTGGGAAGAATATGAAGCAGTACATATGGCATTAAAAGGGCATCCCATGGCAACATAAAAAACATCAACTCCTCTGTGAAATACAGTGGAGGGAGCATCATAACTTAGCACTGGTTTGCTGGATCAGATAATACACAGCTTGCCATCATAATGGTGAAAATTAATTCCCATGTTTATCAAGGTATCTTGCAGGATAATTCCAGGTTGGCTGTCTAACAGCTAACGCTCAATAAAAAGTAGGTATTGCAACAGAGCAGTAACCCTAAACATTAAAGTGAATCTTACTACAGAATGAATCTCTGTTTTGGAGTGGCTCAGTAAGAGCGTACACCTTAACCCAATAGAGACATTTTAGAATGCTTTTAAGAGCCATTCAGACCAGACATCCAAAGAATATGGTTGAGGTGAAGCAAGTTGTTTTAGATTGAATAGCCCAGAATTTCTCCTAAACATTGTGTAGGTCTGACTTGCAACTGCCAGAAGTGCTTGTTGGAGGATATCGCTGAGAAAGATAATTTAGCAGTTATTAAATCTTAAGGATTCTCTTGCCTTTCTACAGCACACAGTGAATGTTTGATGGGTGTGTAAAGACTTGAATGGTTATAATTATTTGTGTTATTAGCTTACGCATAATGTGCTTCTCTATATTTGTGACTTGAGATTCAATTTTATGGTCAAGTAATGCAGAAAACCAGGTAATTCCAAAAGGCTCACATACTTTTTCTTGCCATGAAGGTTTATGGGAATTTTACCCCAAGTCACATATGTGGAAATGGTTTATTTTTTGGCTTAACCATCCCAGAATTAGTATTAGAAGAGCAAGTTACACATGCAGCCCTCATTCCCCATAAGGGCATAAAACTTCTGAAAAGTAAGCAACAGTTGTTATATTTTCATATGTTAGTTACTTAAAGCAGTTTTTAAATCTGAAAGAAGTTTTTGAGAACTAGAGAACACCATTGGTGGGAAATAGAGAAAGAGCAGTGCAATATATGAATCGGAATGAATCCAAATATACAGCATATGCAATTGTATTTTGTTTTGTTGAAAAAACCTGTTTTGTTGAGGTTTATATGATATATCTGAATAAATTTGGGTGACTCTTGGTATATAACTTGTTAGCAAATTGGACTAGTCTTGATATTTTGGACTAGAGTCTTGATATTTTTGACTACTAATTAGGAAAGTGTATTCATCTTTGTTCTGCTACAGTTTGTATTTTGTATCTCACTAAATACAGTATACCGTAGATCCCGTTATATAAGCCGAGAATTTCGTCCTAGATTTTTGGCTTGGAGTTTGGGGGTCGGTTTATACAACGAGTATCGTTTCAGATTCAAGATTTCCAGCGCAATGCCGGTTTTGTCGATGAATACGGAAGTAAATAATGACGAAACCACAGAGCCATCTTTCAGATAAAGAAGTAACTTTGCATGCCGGTACTTTAAATAAAGAATTTATTCAAAAAAGTGTTTTAGTTGTTTGATTTTATTAATAAAATTTATAATAAATTATCGGGAAGTTTAAAATGAAATTTTTTGTTTTGATTTACGATCAAGATCTTGCATTACGAAACGGAAGTGGTCACGTGTATCCGCTTGCGCGATTGTAAACAAACAACCGAGAGCATTAGTAGCATCAGTCGGAGCCCAGATACATGTGTTTGTGGATGTAATTTCCGTCATTGCAGTGATTTACCTATATATATAATTCATTGAGACCATGCAAGCAAGACACATAATTGCTAAGGAAGGAAGAGAAGGTAAAAGAAAGCGATCGCAATCGAAACGAAGATGGACATTGTGTGGAAATATCTCCTCCCTTCCTGCAGCCCAAAGATGTCAAATTAAATGGTGAGTACAGTATGAAATTGTTTCTAGAATAGAATGCCCTTTATTGTCACTATACACATCTACAATGAGATTAAAAGCAGCCCCTTGAGTGCAGAAAAAAGTTCTGTATAGGGCTTGTATGGTTGTTTTTTAGCTTTAGCATAACGCCGGATCTGCGGCCCCGCTTCTGCTTTCTTTCCCTCCTCCGTCTGTGTCGTCTCCTAGACCCGACAACAATCCACGTAGTGCCCGCTGGTCTCGCTATGTTGTCAGGGATATTGTGCGTATGATGAAAAACACTCGAAACAGATGTCTGGCTCTGGACAACGATGTCTATAAGGTTCTGAATGGTGTAGCAGATGTTCGCCAAACCGATCGCGCACAAACAAGGACAAAAAAAAAAAAGTACAAAAATAACAAAAAAGTGCACTGAAAAGGAGAGCCCTGAGCCGCTGCGACCATGCGCGCCACCATGCTCCTAGCTTAATCGAAGTAGACTAGGCACTTTTTATAACTTTTTAGTTAGTACATTAGAAAAATGATTGGTGTTTTGGTAAATTATGCTCATTATATTATATATAAAAAGGCCGGCAGTCTCAAATTCTCACCGATAAACATTATAAATATACCCGAAGAGACACTTTTAAGGAACTTTAGAAAATTTTGCTTGGAGAAGGGGTCGGCTTAAATACGGTCATCAGCAAATACATGTAATTTAGTAGGTAGAGAAGGGGTTCGGCTAATATACCGGGTCGGCCTGTATTCCGGGATCTACGGTAAATAAAAATATATCCTGTCTTCCACCAGTTTCTTTATTTTCAGTCTCAGTAAAGTTATTTAAAGTTACCTGCAATGGGTGTGTGTGCATCTCTCTCTCTCTAATTTTTATTTATATATATATATATATATATATATATATATATATATATATATATATATATATACACACACACAGTGGTGTGAAAAACTATTTGCCCACTTCCTGATTTCTTATTCTTTTGCATGTTTGTCACACAAAATGTTTCTGATCATCAAACACATTTAACCATTAGTCAAATATAACACAAGTAAACACAAAATGCAGTTTTTAAATGATGGTTTTTATTATTTAGGGAGAAAAAATCCAAACCTACATGGCCCTGTGTGAAAAAGTAATTGCCCCTGAACCTAATAACTGGTTGGGCCACCCTTAGCAGCAATAACTGCAATCAAGCGTGCGATAACTTGCAATGAGTCTTTTACAGCACTCTGGAGGAATTTTGGCCCACTCATCTTTGCAGAATTGTTGTAATTCAGCTTTATTTGAGGGTTTTCTAGCATGAACCGCCTTTTAAGGTCATGCCATAGCATCTCAATTGGATTCAGGTCAGGACTTTGACTAGGCCACTCCAAAGTCTTCATTTTGTTTTCTTCAGCCATTCAGAGGTGGATTTGCTGGTGTGTTTTGGGTCATTGTCCTGTTGCAGCACCCAAGATCGCTTCAGCTTGAGTTGACGAACAGATGGCGGACATTCTCCTTCAGGATTTTTGGTAGACCGTAGAATTCATGGTTCCATCTACCACAGCAAGCCTTCCAGGTCCTGAAGCAGCAAAACAACCCCAGACCACACTACCACCACAATATTTTACTGTTGGTATGATGTTCTTTTTCTGAAATGCTGTGTTCCTTTTACGCCAGATGTAACGGGACATTTGCCTTCCAAAAGTTCAACTTTTGTCTCATCAGTCCACAAGGTATTTTCCCAAAAGTCTTGGCAATCATTGAGATGTTTCTTAGCAAAATTGAGACGAGCCCTAATGTTCTTTTGCTTAACAGTGGTTTGCGTCTTGGAAATCTGCCATGCAGGCCGTTTTTGCCCAGTCTCTTTCTTATGGTGGAGTCGTGAACACTGACCTTAATTGAGGCAAGTGAGGCCTGCAGTTCTTTAGACGCGTCCTGGGGTCTTTTGTGACCTCTCGGATGAGTCGTCTCTGCGCTCTTGGGGTAATTTTGGTCGGCTGGCCACTCCTGGGAAGGTTCACCACTTTTCCATGTTTTATCTATTTGTGGATAATGGCTCTCACTGTGGTTCGCTGGAGTCCGAAAGCTTTAGAAATGGCTTTATAACCTTTACCAGACTGATAGATCTCAATTACTTCTGTTCCTGAATTTCTTTGGATCTTGGCATGATGTCTAGCTTTTGAGGTGCTTTTGGTCTACTTCTCTGTGTCAGGCAGCTCCTATTTAAGTGATTTCTTGATTGAAACAGGTGTGGCAGTAATCAGGCCTGGGGTGGCTACAGAAATTGAACTCAGGTGTGATACACCACAGTTAGGTTATTTTTAACAAGGGGCAATTACTTTTTCACACAGGGCCATGTAGGTTTGGATTTTTTCTCCCTAAATAATAAAACCATCATTTAAAAACTGCATTTTGTGTTTACTTGTGTTATATTTGACTAATGGTTAAATGTGTTTGATGATCAGAAACATTTTGTTTAACAAACACGCAAAAGAATAAGAAATCAGGAAGGGGGCAAATAGTTTTCTATCTATATATATATATATATATATATTATATAATATAATAATTATATATATATATAGTAAGAAGAAGAGACATGAGGCATGGCAAGGTTTGGGGCAGCCACCCGTTTAATTCGGTTTCCTGGCTGCAGCAGTAATTGGTTCATAAGAGTCAAGTTTACTCAACAGAGTCCAATACAGAACTGCCTCTCCAGATCCTCTCCAGTACTGTCAGTTTGGATGGTAAACGTTGGTGGACAGCCATTTTTAGGTCTCTCCAAAGATGCTCAATTGGGTTTAAGTCAGGGATCTGGCTGGGCCATTCAAGAACAGTCACAGAGTTGTTGTGAACCCACTCCTTCGTTATATTAGCTGTGTGCTTAGAGTCATTGTCTTGTTGGAAGGTAAACCTTCAGCCCAGTCTGAGGTCCTTAGCACTCTGGAGAAGGTTTTTGTCCAGGTTATCCCTGTACTTGGCCGCATTCATCTTTCCCTCGATTGCAACCATTCGTCCTGTCCCTGCAGCTGAAAAACACCCCCACAGCATGATGCTGCCACCGCCATGCTTCACTGTGGGGACTGTATTGGACAAGTGATGAGCAGTGCCTGGTTGTCTCCACACATACCGCTTAGAATTAAGGCCAAAAAGTTCTATCTTGGTCTCATCAGACCAGAGAATCTTATTTCTCACCATCTCAAAGTCTTTCAGGTGTCTCTTAGGAAACTCCATGCGGACTGTCATGTGTCTTGCACTGAGGAGAGGCTTCCGACAGGCCACTCTGCCATAAGGCCCTGACTGGTGGAGGGCTGCAGTGATTTTATTATAAACTAGCAAAATACCTGCAGAGAAGTGTGTTAAAGAAGTAATGAAAAAGAAAAGGAAACATCTTGAAAATAACGTATGAAAGTAACGTAATATGAGTGTTGCTGTCACACATATATATATATACACATACACACACACACATACATACATTATATCTCTATATAATAACACAATAATTATTTGTTAAGGATCTCTTTGTATACCACATTGTGAGTTTGGCCCTCCGGTTGTAATATGACCAACCTGTACGGTGAGCTTACTCTTAAGCATGCAAGTACAGTTGGCCATGTGAACAGTAATCTTGTTTCAAATCTCACAGCTTGGATTGCTACTGTCATAATCGATTTGAGTTCATGGTTTATTTCAATTACAACAGTATTTGTAGGACTTGTGTTGAAGTGACATTCAGCATCTGTCAAGCGTTGTAAGTATACAACCGGTTTCATCGATAACTTCACATCCAGCTTTTGAGAGTTTAAACATTCATAAACATCGAAGTGTCCACTACTGAAATCGTCACCTGTCAATCTAAGATGTTGAAGAGGCATTGGCGGTTGTCCATAGGTGTAAAATATTTGGCCATTTCGGTACACTTGAAAGTGACAACCGAACAATTCAGCGGCAGCCATCAACTCATATGCAGATGCATAGGTGAAGGGCTTAAGCGTTTCACTCTTCTAGTGCTCCTGTGTAGTATAATTATCTCCTGTACCGTCATCAGTCCACACCTTGAACCTGTCCCAGTCATTCAATACATAAGACACAATGTTTCTCCAGATATCAAGAGTGAGCCTGATATGGCTGTGCAATATGTAACAAAGAGAATGAAAAAGATAGGTGCCATCTCCGGGCATGGAAACCACTTGGTAAGTGACAGTTCTTTGATCGATGGTGATCACCTCGATAGACATGTTAATGTGGGTACGGTTGGAATGATAAAGGAAATGGGTACCTGAACAATGTAAAGTAAGTCTAAAATACCTACACAATAACTATAATCGTAATAAATGAACAATAAAACAGCGGAGAAGCCGTGGATTAAATGAAAAGGCTGTAGTTATCAGTAGGGAGACGTGAATCCCGTGGCGAAGCAAGGAAGGGAATGTAGAAACTGGAGCGACGGATGGCCTTATATAGGACGGCAGCCAACAACGTGGGAGGCGTTGGGATGGGGGACCCAATGCTGCCTCACACGGTGACTGAGCTGCAGGCTATGGACGTATATATGTACGTAAGTAGGATTCGGTTAGCGTTGGGAACCCGTGTACAAAATTTCTTGAAGATGGGCCCATAAGTAACAAAGACTGTTGAGAAGTTCAATATGGTGGCCGACAGTGGCATCATACCACCGAAATAAGTACCAAATTTCAGCTTTCTACCTACACGGGAAGTTGGAGAATTAGTGACGTTGGAAAGTTCAATATGGCGGCTGACAGTGGCGTCATACCACCGAAATAAGTATGTACATTGGTTTCGGTTAGCGCAGAGCGCAGGGAAGCCTCCTGCCAAATTTCGTGAAGATGGGGCCATGAATAAGAAAGTTCAATATGGCAGACGTTGTTGACCGTTATGACCGTTACGCGTAGAATTTTTAAATGAAACCTGCTTAACTTTTGTAAGTAAGCTGTAAGGAATGGGCCTGCCCAATTTCAGCCTTCTACCTACACGGGAAGTTTGAGAATTAGTGACGTTTGGAAAATTCAATATGGTCTTACCACGAAATAAGTACGTACGTCGGGTTTGGTTAGCGCAGGGAAGCCACCTACCAAATTTCGTGAAGATGGGGTCAGCCTTCTACCTACACGGGAAGTTTGAAAATTGGTGACGTTGGAAAGTTCAATATGGCGGCCGACAGTGGCGTCATACCATCGAAATAAGTAGGTACATCGGTTTCGGTTAGCGCAGGGAAGCCACCTACCAAATTTCGTGAAGATGGGGCCATTAATAAGAAAGTTCAACATGGCGGACGTTGTCGACCGTTATCGACCGTTATGACCGTTACGTGTAGAATTTCGAAATGAAACCTGCTTAACTTTTGTAAGTAAGCTCTAAGGAATAAGCCTGCCAAATTTCAGCTTTATACCTACATGGGAAGTTGTAGAATTAGTGAAGAGTCAGTGAGTGAGGCTGAGTGAGTCAGTCAGTGAGGGCTTTGCCTTTTATTAGTATAGATAATATAATACACACACACACCGTGTAGGTAGAAGGCTGAAATTTGGCAGGCTCATTCCTTACTGGTTACTTACAAAAGTTAATCAGGTTTCATTTCGAAATTCTACACGTAACGGTCATAACTGAATCCTACTTACGTACATATATATGTCCATAGCCTGCAGCTCGGTCGCCGTGTGAGGCGGAGTTGCGTTCCCCCATCACCACGCCTCCCACGTAGCTGTGAGAAAACAGTAAAAAGGAGGCGTGTCAGACGTGGTACATTTTGTTGATGCAGCTAGACGGAAACAACTTTATGACGCTGCCTCTAAATACTCGCAGAAAAATCCACAAGTTAATAGACATGCTGTTTCTAAATACTTGCAGGCTAATCCACAAGTTCATAGAGACTCTGTCGCTAAATATTCACAGGCAAATCCACAAGTTAATACCGAGAATGCCTGTTAAACATCTTAGATTCACGAGTAGCTATTTGGGTAGTGAACACTTCGATGAATGAAACCTGTTATCTTTACAACGGTTGTCAAACACGGAATGTAACTTGAACACAACACGTCCTCCAAATACGAACCTGATTGAAAGAAATAATGATAATCAAATCCTTGATGACAGCAACACTTACAGGTATAACAGTGACAAAACAATTACATTGACAATCATGTTACGTTATTTTTAAAATGTTTCCTTTTCTTTTTCATGACTTCTTTAACACACTACTTCTCTGCTGTATATATTCACAGACACACATATATATATATATATATATATGCACTTTTTTGTTGTTTTTGTACTTTTTTTTGTCGTTGTTTGTGCACGATCGGTTTGGCGAACATCCGCTACACCATTCAAAACCTTAGACATCGGTGTCCAGGGCCAGACATCTGTTTCGAGTGTTTTTCATCACACGCACAACATCCCAGACAACATAGCGAGACCAGCGAGCTCTCCGTGGATTATCGTCGGGTCTAGGAGACAACACAGACGGAGGAGGGAAAGAAAGCAGAAGCGGGGCCGCAGATCCGGCGTTATGCTAAAGCTAAAAAACAACCATACAAGCCCTATACAGAACTTTTTTCTGCAGTGAAGGAGCTGCTTTTAATCTCATTGTAGATGCGTATAGTGACAATAAAAGGCATTCTATTCTAGAAACAATTTCATACTGTACTCACCATTTAATTTGACATCTTTGGGCTGCAGGAAGGGAGGAGATATTTCCACACAATGTCCATCTTCGTTTCGATTGCGATCGCTTACTTTTACCTTCTCTTTCTTCCTTAGCAATTATGTGTCGTCCTTGCATGGTCTTAATGAATTATATATATATATATATATATATATATATATATATATATATATATATAGGTAATTCACTGCAATGATGGAAATTACATCCACAAACACATGTATCTGGGCTCCGACTGACGCTACTAACGCTCTCAGTTGTTTGTTTACAATCGCAAGCGATACACGTGACTGCATCCGTTTAAGCGAAAGATGTTGATCGTAAATCAAAACAAAAATTTCATTTTAAACTTCCCGATAATTTATTATAAATTTTATTAATAAAATCAACAACTAAAACACTTTTTTGAATAAATTCTTTATTTAATTTAAAGTACCGGCATGCAAAGTTACTTCTTCATCTGAAAGATGGCTCTGTGGTTTCGTCATTATTTACTTCCGTATTCATCGGCAAAACCGGTTTTGCGCTGGAAATCTTGAATCTGAAACGATACTCGTTGTATAAACCGACCCCCAAGCCAAAAATCTAGAACGAAATTCTCGGCTTATATAACGGGATCTACGTGTGTGTGTGTGTGTGTGTGTGTGTATTATTTATTTATTTATATATATATATATAATACACACACACCAATGGTGGCAATAATACCCTGAGGCTTAGCAATGGTGGCAAAGCGGAAAATGGTCAGCTGTGTTTCTGCATGACAGATATTTCATCTATGTTTGTATACACTTTACTACTGTTAATTCCAAGGTGAATTTTTATAAACATCACAAAGGTAATTGTGGGTGTCTTAAGTTATTGAATATATTAAGTGATTGCAGCAGAAACTGATTCATGAAACATATCAGCACAGCATTTACAGCTAAGTCTACAGCAAGTGTTTACAATTAATCTACAGGGTTGTGTGGATACTTTTTGATTTAAGGAATTTGTTTTTTCTACTCCGGTTTGAAATGTGTCATTTTTGCATCAGTTTACTAACTCCCCTCATACAAATTAATTTTAATCTCTTACATCACCTCCACAGCTGCACATTACTCATTCTCGGGTGACCTGCTTTTAAACAGCTGTCTGAAATATTACCTGTTGGTCTCTAAGGTGATGTATGTAGGAGGGGAGCACACAAATAACAGAGTAGGCTGCCTGTCTCCACTTGCTGAGTTAACATTGGCTTGCTGCTTCTGGGATTTCTTTGTTAGGGTATGGTCAAAAGTGGCAATCCTCATTGATGTTTTGCAGAAAAACTGTGGGGAGTCTACAGCCTGTTTGTATGGATCTTAATTACATGAACGTCCTGTGTACTACTTAGTTGAAGGCATTATTGAGCTTTACTGTATTCACTTGAAAAAAATCATAATTTGTGAATTCTAGTGGGTGTGATTAACTGCTAAAAGTTTAAGTCATTTTCTTCTGTTGTACCACTACTAATATAGTTGAATGTAATGAGGAGTTGCAGGTAGGTTTAAAATGAATGAATGAATGAATGAATGAATAAATAAATAGAAATTGCATTTTATAAAATAATCCTCTGAATCTGTTTAATTAAGCCATGGTCTGACCTCATAGGTTGTACAAATTAAGAACATTAACAAAGGTAATAAATGACAATATAGAGAAGGAGAAAATGATTTCCAAATAAGGATGAGGTCCATGTTGATTTGACACTGCTGGGAGAGAAACATTTTCCACTTTTATGGAGATCTAGTAAGTAACATTAGTATGAAACAGGCTCATCTCCAGCTTCAGATATTCTTCTCAGTGTCAACAGTTTATGCAACTTAGGCATTCACATCAAATTGAGTTTTGATTCTTCCAGATGTAGTATTAATGGAAAGGAACATTACCGGATTAAAAACGTCTGGTAATCAAAAATAACAGTTTAATTTAACTTAGAGTAGATGACATGGAAATAGACAATTTATGCACAGAGAAAGGGGAAAGTGATTAAGTCCTTTTCACTTAGGTTCAGCACATCCAGTGAGGTCAGCAGGCAGGCACAGATTGTAGCTTTTATGACAGCTTGCATTGTCTAGCTGATAATTGTTCTGGTTGGTAAATATTCTAAGTATGTTTATAACTGTTGCTTACATTTTTATTTGATAATGTTACATATTTATTTATAGCTGTTACCATGGATTTAATTAGTATCTGTGCAGAAGTTTGTCATTTTAGATCATTGTCAATGTTTTTGCAGCAGAGAAATACAAATACTTTTCATTGTACTTTTAAGATACAACAGTAAAAATTAATGGGAGGAATTGAACTATTTGGGAAAAAAAACTTACTGGCTGTGTAAGCAAATGCACAAATCTTGGATTTGTGTGACAAAATAGGCATATTTTCAGATTGTTGAAATGTTTAAGGGAGACATTTACTTCTTTTCCTGTGCTGTGCCCTTTTTAAGTGTTTATGTGAAGAAAGATTTAGTTATGTCAAATGTGTATGACAAAATAAACTTGTTTTCAAAAAGTTTAATTGTGCAAGTTCTCTAGTGAGAACTTAGTTTTCAATGGACCATGCAAAGAAAGAGTCAGTGAAACCAAAAGTTGTACTGCATTTAACCAGCTAATGTGTTTTTTTTTTTTTTTTAAGAATAATCTAAATAGATTAACTGAGTGACAAATTGACTTCCTAACCTTCCTCAGGAAACAATCAGGGAGTTATCTCCAGATCTTGGATTGAAGTTGAATTTTGAGAGTGATTCTCACACAGTGTTGTCACTGTGAGGGAAGGGGGAATCCACCCCCAGCCCAGTTTAGCTTTGTTATTAACTGTTTAGATCCTTATATCACATAACAGGATTTAATTGTTTCATTCCCACAGTCATCCTTGTTCTGTCAAACCTACTTACACTGATCAGCCACAACATTAAAACCACTTGACTAATACTTTGTAGGTCCCCCACATGCCATCAAAACAGCTCTGACCCTTTGAGGCGTGGATTTCACAAGACCTCTGGAGGTGTTCTGTGGTAGCAGATCTTTTAAATCCTTGCTGAAAATGCTGCATGGTGAGACCTCCGTGGATCAGACTTATTGCCCCAACATATCAAACGGATGGATGCTCAGTCATGATCTGACACCTTGAACTCTTAGCCATAACAATTCCTGAATGGTTTTTGTAGTGTTGCAGGGTGCATTATAGTGCTGAGAGAAGCCATTGCAGTGGTAGAATACAGTTGCCATGAAGGGTTGTATGTGGTCAGCAACAATCGTTTGGTAGGTGGTATGTGTCAAAGTGATATCCACAAGGATGCCAAGACTCAAGGTTTTCCAGTCTCTGCAGGCTTGCCATACTCCTATAGTGCATCTTGTTACTCTCACTTCCCCAGGTAAACGACCCCCAAACACCCAGCCACCTACATGTTCTAAAATAAAACAATTCATCACACCATGCCGGCTTCTTCCATTGGTTCATGGTCCTGTTCTGACACACGCATGTCAATTGTAGGCACTTTTGGCTGATGGACAAGGGGACAGCATGGACAGTGTGACCGGTCTATGGCTACGCAGCAAGCTGCAATGCACGGTGTATTTTGACACCTTTCCCTCATGGAACACTGTCAGACTAGGGTAGAATATGTAGGTTCACAAGGACCCTGGAACTGTGAAGAGTTGATAACAGCAACACTGTTATACTGTCAATTTGTAAGGTTTTAAATATCCTTATGTAGGCAGCAATTAGAGCTGGGCAAAATTTGGAATATTCAGTTCGATATTTAATAAAAATCAATATTAAGATGGCAAAATTGTAGTGATCAGCACTCTTATTATTGACAACTTTTCTGAATATTAAATAAAATCTGTAAAATCTCCAGTGCTCTTTCAAAGCATGTCTTCATCAACTCTGCCCACATTCCGTAGAAGTGATAGCGTAAAAAATTTAGAACAGGTAGGATTAGAGCTGCTGTTTGCAATTTGTTGAGTTTTACTCGGGATGACTGTTCAAGGAGTATAATGTCTAAAGATAAACATGTTACTGCATTTGAAGAGGCCATCCAAGCATGTGCAGCACTTACAATGTGCCCTCTGCATTCTCACAAAATGATTACCTGCTAAGTAAGTTCATATAATGTTTACTGTTCTTTTGTGTACTGTATGAGTGGGTAAGCAGCAGATGGAAAGAGATTATAGCTGCAATGACAAAACACACTTTTGCCTACTAAACTTGTGCCTGAAAAATACTCAAACTTTGTCAGTTGTGACATAACTACACTAACCAGTAATTCACATCCCACCAGAAGAGAGATGTCTGCATAGAGTAAGCCTTCTACATCCATTTCACATGCTCTCCAGTACTGCAATATTTCAAGCAGGAAAAAAAACTGCAGCTTTCATGGTTTTCTTTTGTGTGAATTATGTTGTATCCCTGTACATAACCAGCTTATGAAATATTATTTAGTCTGCAGCATTTAATTGTAACTGTTACATTGCTTATTTTTTTTTCTTTTTTTATATCTTATACAGACGTACTTTTGTTTAAACTACTTTGGTGTATCTATCTATAACAAAGGTATTTTTTGGCTCTCCCAAGAAGAAATCACAAAAGAAATTTGTTTCCTGAGATTTCTGGTAAAAGGATGTGAAGCTCCCGTTTAAACTTTGATTATTTTCCTCTATCGAAACAATATTATCTTAATATTATGGAAAAGTCACCAAATCAGATTGCTTTTATATTCCACAAACACGGAACCCTGGAATTAGTAGCAATGCAATTACTGATTTGCTTAACTCCAGGACTAGATGAATTATGGTTCTGGGCTTGATGGCTCAGTGACAAAAATAAGGGCCAAAGCACTGAGAACATCTCGGGAAGAGAGGAGGGAGAAGCAGAGAATACTCGAGCATCTTTGCAACTGCATCTGCACATTCTGCTGAATTCAAATGCAGTTTGTTTCTGGCAGAACCTGACATGAATTATTATTCAGTACTAGCTAGTAGTAAAATTTATTATTGGTCTCATAACAGTCAATCGTTGTTTTGTTGCTATTATGCATCTCTATTGTAGTTTCGAGCCTGGTCCATTTGTGGTGCTAAGCACTTTCTAATGTACAGGGCATTAGTTTTCTAAACTTCTTTATTTCACTTCAGTGTTGCAAGGAGGCATGGTATTTCGTAAGCTGAATTGAACCCTGGAAACTCATTCCTTTGGGTTGTACCTATTACTCCACATCAACTTTGCTTCCATGTTGGGTGGGAAAAAAAAGAGTAAAGGAAAAACACATTGTAGATACAAGAAAACTTTTAAACTTTTTCACAAGCAGTGACCAAGCAAGTTTGCGTGTATATATTTAAAAAGAAAAAAAATTGATTTAGATTTTGTTGCTTCTAAATATTTTTAATCTAAAACTTTGGTCGCCTGTTTTTATAAATTTTTTTTTTTTTCTCTCTTCTGTGTTTCTCTAAATCATTCAGCAGTAGTTCGCCGCTGTACTGATATTCAAACATCCTTGGTACTCCCTTTCTATCCTGATGAAATTTTTAACCCACAGTTTTGAGACTCTCGTTCCAACCCTATTACTTACATTTACATATTTTTTTTCACAATATCTTTATAATATAAATCCTTACTGTTACCAAAAACTAAGAAATTAATTATTTGAATGATGATAAATTCTCTTGTTGTAGGTTGTTCATTGCACCATCAAATTCTGCATCAAAGTCAGTTTTCTCAGACAAACCTGAAAACGTTTGGCACAAATGTGTAAAACATGCTCCATCTTTTCAAAGATTTTGACAAACTGCTTTATTAAACCAAGCTTAATATGAAGCAATGGTGGCAGTACTTTATCAATATCCAGCAAGCTAGGTCTGATGATGTTTTTGGCACTTTGTCCTTCATCTAGCTGGCCATTCCTTCCAAACCCAATTTAAATTGTTGGCTTTGCTGTCCTACTCATAGAGAAAACATGGGAATTTTGTATGCTGTTAGCTGCTTTGAGTCATCGCCATGTTCAATTCTACCTGTATTCTGACTTTATCATCAAATAAAATAACAGTTTTGCTTTAAACGTGGAATGTAATATTTTCTAATACTAAAGTCTAAGAAATTGACATTAAAATGTCATTATTTTAATGGGTGAAAACAATAAACTATAATTAACAGGTAAAAAATGTGCTTTGTGAAAAAAGTTACATGATGACGATAAAAGGTTTTTATTTTTGAATTTAACATCTAAAATATATAAAAATCACATGAAAAAATGTAATTTTTCCAGTGTGTACCTGTGTAAACCATGTTCTAACCTCAATTATTTAAACCTCAGTTTAAATTTATATGTATTTTATGTTAGAACAGAAGACATTCATACACTCACTTAATTATCATTGCCAACTCTGTAAGAGAAGAACCTTACACCACCTCCCCTTTATATAAAAAAAAAAAAAAAGTATAAAAGTAAAAATGCGTCATGTTGCTAAATAATACCATGGTAGACATTTTCTGAAATTAGGCAACATTCTACCAGTAGAGAACATGCAATTATTCACATTTTACCATTAAATGAATCTCTCTCTGTCTCTGTCTGTCTCTCTGTCTGTGTCTCTTTCTCTGCCCCCAAATTGGTTGACACTCTGGTAATGCGGCATTACTGCAGGACTGTTGTGACTAGATCTGTTTTAAAAGCACAACCTTGGAGGTAATGGAAATTGGTTTGATTGCTGTTGATGCACATATATAGCTCTGGTACTAGCAGGTACTAATGAACAGAATTTGTTGTATGGTCTTCCGCTGGAGATTTGTTCCGCAATGTGGTTTATCTCAAGGATGCCTGCAGATTTGAGAAGTTGCATGTTTCAGGGAGACTCAGTCTGTTGACACATTCTATGCAGCTTGGTTTCCGGATACTGTTGAAAGTAGGAGGATGTGGTTTGTACACGTATCAGTGTTGGTTCTGCTTTAATTTTAACTTCGAAGCAGCTTTGTCATGTGGTATAGACTGTTAAAAAAGATGCTTGGCAGAGAAGGCATACGCAGACTTCACCCTTATTCAGCAATAAAGGAGACATTTGTACCTATGTGAGAACTCGGGTGGGAACCTGTTCTCCAAAAGTAGCAGTTTTCTTGATGCTGTGCTAATGTTAAAAAAAAAAAATGTATCTGACCAACTGGGGAAAGTGTAAATCTGTACAAGGTTCCTTGCTTTTTAAATGAAAGTGGATATTGTACACTTGAAAGCATTGCTGCTATAAAAGCAAAGCTTTACCAACTGACATGATTAGGCCAGACAGAAAAAAATTCTAGTTTATCATTAGGTGTTATATAAAAGACTATAAATTTCCCTTACCAAAACTATTTTATGGGGTAAAAGTGTCCACAAAAAAAGTACTTTTAACCTTTAAGGTTCCTTTTGTATTGGTGGACAGGTTAATACTGGAAAAGCCAACATTACCCTTGATTCACATGCATACAAATCAAATCGGGCAATATTGCCAAGGTTGGCGACCTTAGCTTCAAAGCAGAGCAAGCAAGAATACCTCTACAGGAGCCAAGGGATTGCTGCCCCTGTGTAACATATCTAGTGGATTCCTTTTCTAAAGTTGTCTCATACTTGGCTGTGAAACTTTTTTACCTTTCTCACTAACCTCTCAAATACTCGTCTTCCTTCACCTGTATCTGTAGTTGGGTAACTACTTGATGTACTATATAACTATTTTAGATTCGCTGTTACTATACAATTAATAATTATATATTTAATTACAGAAAAGACACAGTATTGTTTACTTGAATAATTCAACTTTTTTTTAATAAAATCCATTGAATGGGGTTTTTTTTTCTGTGGTATTGAATAGGTATTAAGTATTGTAAAATTTCATTGGTATTGGTATTGAATACAAAAAATCTGGTTTTGTGATATCCCTATTGAAGGATCAAGCAGAATAATCAAAAAATGCTGTGGGTGCTACCATAGAGAAAGATCAGTTGACATCACCAGGGAAGTGCACCACTCACAGAGGTCAGAAGCAGGCTGTTAATGGCTGACTGATGAAGCTGTCCGTTTTAGCTCACACTGCAAAGCACTTGCTTTTAATCTATAGATGGCTCTGTGGTATAGCGGGTCCGCGGCTTTAAAAAAAAAAAATAAATAAAGGGTCCAGTTTTAAATCCATCGAGCTGTGTCAGTCTCCCTGGGCGCGATTGCACGACTGCGGGGGAGTTAGTGAGGTAGTTGGAGTGAGTCACAGCTGCACGTGCGGGTGCGATTGTTCCCAATTGCTTCACCGGCTTCCTGCAGCATGTGATAAGGCACTGCGCCCATGGAGATGTAAGTGTATATGTACGGTTCGGCACAAGGAAAGGGAGAAAATCAAAGACGAAAGAAATCAAAGATGGGAGATCAAAGAAAAGAAGGATCGAAAGAAGTTGAAAGGCAGTCTTAGAAGGACGATCTGGCCACCTGGAAGGAGGAGACAGCACGAGCTGGGGCCTCATGAAAGAGCGTTAGCTGTTGCGCTCCAGGGGCTAGTTCGCCACACTGAACATTTTGGGTGGAATGTGGCGAGCAAGGCAGGTGCCCTCCCGATGGATAGATAGATAGATACTTTATTAATCCCAAGGGGAAATTCACAAAATCCAGCAGCAGTATACTGATACAAAAAACAATATTAAATTAAAGAGTAATGAAAATGCATGTAAAAGCAGACAATAGCTTTGAATAATGTTGGCATTTACTCCCCTGGGTGGAATTGAAGAGTCGCATAGTGTGGGGGAGGAACAATCTCCTCAGTCTGTCAGTGGAGCAGGACAGTGACAGCAGTCTGTCAAAGCTGCTTCTCTGCCTGGAGATGACACTGTTTAGTGGATGCAGTGAATTCTCCATGATTGACAGGAGTTTGCTTAGTGCCCATCGCTCTGCTACAGATATTAAGCTGTCCAGCTTTATTCCTACAACAGAGCCTGCCCTCCTACCTAACATGTTTGTCCAGGCGTGAGACGTCCTTCTTCTTTATGCTGCCACCCCAGCACACCACCTCGTAGAAGAGGGCACTCGCCACAACCGTCTGGTAGAACATCTGCAGCATCTTATTGCAGATGTTGAAGGACGCCAACCTTCTAAGGAAGTATAGTCGGCTCTGACCTTTCTTACACAGAGCATCAGTATTGGCAGACCAGTCCAATTTGTCATCCAGCTACACTCCCAGATATTTATAGGTCTGTACCCTCTGCACAAAGTCACCTCTAATGATCACGGGCTGGGCCTCCTAAAATCCACCACCAGTTCCTTGGTCTTGCTGGTGTTCAGGTGTAAGTGGTTTGAGTCGCACCATTTAACAAAGTCTTTGATTAGCTTCCTGTACTCCTCCCCACTACTGATGCAGCCCACGATAGCAGTGTTGTCGGCGAACCTTTGCATGTGGCAGGACTCCGAATCGTATTGGAAGTCTGATGTATATAGGCTGAACAGGACCGGAGAAAGTACAGTCCCCTGCGGCGCTCCTGTGTTGCTGACCACAATGTCAGACCTGCAGTTCCCGAGACGCACATATTGAGGTATGTCTGTAAGATAGTCCACGATCCATGCCACCAGGTGTGAATCTACTCCCATCTCTGTCAGCTTGTCCCTAAGGAGCAGAGGTTGGATGGTGTTGAAGGCACTAGAGAAGTCCAAAAACATAATTCTTACAGCACCACTGCTTCTGTCCAGGTGGGAGAGGGATTGGTGTAGCATATAGATGATGGCATCTTCCTCTCCCATCTTCTCCTGGTATGTGAACTGCAGAGGGTCGAGAGCGTGGTGGACCTGTGGCCTCAGGTGGTGAAGCAGCAGCCGCTCCATGGTCTTCATCACATGTATCACGTCCTAGTTAGCTGAATGACTTCAGCCTGTTGCTCTGACGTACAAGACTCTCGGGACTCTCTATGCTTCTGAGGTGCGACCATGTGAGTACGAAGGAAGAAGGGAGGAGAGCCAACCTCTGATGGTCTGGCCGTGATGCCTGGAGGCAGCCAAGACGGCTGAAAGGAGCTTGTGGATGCTGAGTCTCCGCCAGCTATGTGAACAATTGGTGAGCCAGGGAGCATGAAAAGGAGGTGGGCTGAGATCAGATGGAGTTAGACTGCATTTTAACCTTGGATTTTTAATGGATTTATTTATTGATTATTTTTTTATCCCCAATTTTCATTCATTTTATGGCTTTATTTATGTACGTTTTTTTGAACATTTCACAATTGACCCTTTTGTTGGTTTTACTTTTGTTTTGACTGGTTTTTAATTAAAGCACTTGAGCACTTTTTTCACCATCCTCTGGCATCATCAGTGAATTGTCCTCATATGTTAGCTCATCTCGGTCATAACTATCGATGGTGTTGGTTCAGCATACTCCCATGTGGGAAGAGGGAGTCTGTAGGGGACCGTTACAGGTGGTCCTGCAGCTTACCACTGGCAGTTCACCACAGTCCAAATATTTGAAATGAGATGCTTCGTAGTGCGAGTCCACAGCAATTCTAATGCTTGGGGCTACAACAGATATGTTGACAATTAAATAAAGAAATGAACAAACAATATAGTTGTACAAGATAGAGATGCCGTATTTGGGTTGTGTTAGGTACCGATACCAACCGCTGATTTCATGTTACTGATTTGGCCAATTCCAATTTTTTCCCTCCTTTTTAAACTAAGCTTCTGCATCATCACCCATGTAGAAATCTTCTTTTCAATACTAAAAGCTAATATATATTTTTTTGATTTTATTGAATTTATTAAAATCAAACAATATTCCATACAAGCAAGAAAAATTTTATAAAGCTAGGTTCAAAGCAAGTCAACCCCCACCCATGAGAAAGAGGTTAGGCCAACATAGTGAAACTTTTAATAGTAGAAAAGTTAAGTAGGTAAATAAATACAATAAAAAGGGGAGGAGACTCTGCTTCCTCAATTTAAATGCATATTCTAAAATATTATTAATTAGATCCTGCCAGGTTTTAAAAAAATTTCTAATTTCAAGTAATATATACAGTAACATTGGTTGCCCAATGACTGAAGAGAGAGGATTCTTCCAGTTGAGCAAGATAAGTCTACGTGCCAATAGTGAAGTAAAGGCAACTGCAGTTTGTTTTGTCCTTTTCAACTTTAAGCCCATCTGGAGGTACACCAAACATAGTTGTTAGTGGATTATGAGAGATTGGGAGAGATTTGGTGCATGCCCAAAACATAGGTACTTGATTGTAACGTTCGCAGGTTGGATCTTGCCCTGGAAACATTTTGAACAATTTTAAATGAGACCGATGTGCTCGATAAATTATTTCAAGTTAAATAATTGTATGCTTTACACATATGGAGCTAGAGTGAATTCTGTGCATTGCTGCTTTCCAATCCTTTTCCGAAATGTTGAGTGAGAGATCCTTTTCCCAATGTACTCTGGGATCTTTGAAAGGGAGGGACTTTAAAATGTTTTTATATGTTAAAAGAAATGCTGTCTGAGTCCTCAAGACTGATCAGTTTTTTTCCGAAGTAGGTGGTAGGTGATGAAAGTTGGGCAGGTTTTTGTTTAACAAAGTTTCTAATTTGGAGGTAGGGAAAGAAATGTGTTGCTGGAAGGTTATATTTGGAGTGTAATTGTTCATGAAAGAAGAAGTTGTCTATGTACAGATCTCTTAAGTGATTTTAATCCCAAACGTTTTCCAGACATTAAAAGCTGCATATGTTTGAGAAGGAAGGAAAAGATGGTTATCGTGCAGAGGTGCCACAGATAAAAGCTTCTGTATCTTAAAGCACTTCCTGCATTGGTTCCATAGATAGATAGATACTTTATTAATCCCAAGGGGAAATTCACATATTCTGAGTGAATGAAGCACAATTGGATTATTAGTATATTGGTGATAACTTGTATTTACTGGGGTACAAAGCAAGGAATATAAAGAAGTGGTACAGGATTTTATTTCTATTGCGGACTAGGCCTGTGTATGTTCATCAATTTCTGTCAATGTTCAGGTTTTTATAGTTTGTATATTTGCCGCCCAGTAATAAAACTTGGTTAGTTAGAGCCATGCCACCTTCTGCCTTAGGTCTTTGTAAGGTCACCCTTTGGATGTGTGGATGTTTTGAATTCCAAATAAATTAGGTTATGATTGAATCTGACTTCTTAAAAAATGGTTTGTTGATGTATATTGGAATACTTTGAAATAGAGAAAGAATCTTAGGAAGGATATTCATCTTGACAATGTTAATTCTTCCAGCTAAAGTGAGATAAAAGGTGGACCATCTATACAAGTCTTAGGTTTTTCCAAGCAGACAGCAAAATTTTGTTGATAAACAGTTTTGTTTACTTGTGATGTTTACCCCTAGATATTTAATCTGATTGGCGATGATAAAAGGGAAAGTGTCCAGTCTAATATTGTGTGCTGGAGAGTTCAGTAGAAACAGCAAACTTTTATTCAATTTTTTTTTTGAAATTCTGTTAGTGCTGTTAGGACTGCAGGCACAGTGTTTTGTGGATCTGATATATAGTACCGTATGATCTGCATATAGTGAAATTTTCTGTTCAAGTCCTTTTCTGATAATCCCCTTTATCTCATAAGCATTTCAATAGTGAACTGCCAGTGGCTCTATGACAATTGCAAAAAGCAGTGGTGACAAGGGGCATCCTTGTCTAGTAACACGTTCTACTTTGAAGTAGTCTGACAAATATTGTTAATACAAACTGAAACATCTGCACTGGTATAAAGCAGTTTAATCCATTCACCTATGTTTGGGCCAAACACAAATTTTTCCAATTTGGTGAAAAGGTAGTTCCATTCAAACATATCAAATGCTTTTTCTGTATCCCTGTAATGGAAGGATTTTTCTAAAGAGAGGGGGGGATCAAGAGAACAGATGGTTGACGCTCAGCCTTGAAACTCAGCTGCATTACTAATGTTTTGGGAGAAACAGCCGGGAATGTTCTAAAGATACAGCCAAGGCTATGTAAGGAGTTGTTTTCACTTCGAGAAGCTTTTTTCACATGTAAGCATATTACTGTGTCTTCTGGTATCAAGCACTAGTCTCAAGGCCGAGTAGAAGAAAAACATAGCGCCGTGTCCCGTGGAAGGAGGGGGTGTGAGAAACTGATCACTTCTGCATACACTGCTTCCACGTAAGCCGCTTTTGGGCAAGGACACCTAATTAGTATATAAGGGAAGGTTCCGCCCTCAGTTTCTTTGGAGGCTCAACCGTGGGGACAGCATGCACCGCCCGGTAGTTGAAAGACAAAAATGAGTTGGTCCTCTGACAAGACTGACAAGCGGGCCCCCTTAGTCTACTGGTCTAGGATGATGGCTCTGGGTCTTTTGATGTATGTTACTGTATGTATGTATGTTATTGTAAGTATAAGTTTGTCTCTTTAAGCATATATATTTATTTCTATAACCCATTCATATGTATTTATATGTTATAATTGAATAAGTAAATTTTATAGAAGTATTGGACCTCTTCTCTCTGATTCTTTGCCTACTTATGTTCTAATCACTTGAACCATATTCCCAAATTAAAACAATCCCAATGATAATCGCTCCAGGGTGATGGAAATTGTGGGTGAATATATTACATTAAACAGTTGACGAAGATTGGAAGCTAAATGTCTGCCTTTAATAAATCCAGTTTGGTCTTGTGATATTATCGAAGGAAGATCTTTATCAATCCTACTAGCAAGGACTTTGGAGAAATTCTTAACATCGTTATTCGGAAGTGAGATTGGACTGTATGGTGCATATCGTAACAAGTTCTTATTTTGCTTAGGAAACACAGTAATTAATGCTTGGCGAAAAGAGAGAATTTTATTCTCTGTAGCTTCTGTAAATGTTGCTAATAAAAGGGGAGCTAACTTAATTGAGAATTATTTATAAAATTGGCTTGGTAACCATCAGGGCCTGCTGCTTTCCCACTCTGAAGTAAGTTCATAGCATCTAGTAATTTTGATAGTGCCAGAGGTTTGTCCAATTCTTCTGCACTGAGAGTATCTAGTTGTGGTATCTGTGATGCATCCAAAAATGTGTTGGGTTGTGTCTTGTCGTTTTTAGTCTAAGTAGAATACAAGGCCTTACGGTAGTCTCTAAATGTGTGCATTATATTTTAATGGTCAATCATTTTGTCTCCATCTGTGTTGATAATTGCTGGGATTGCATTGTGAACTTCCTGATTGTGGTTTTGTTGAGCTAAGATCTTGCTAGCTTTCTCTCTGTGTTTATAGTAATGATGTCATTATTTAAAAATGAGTTGTTCTGTTTCTTTTCTTGTTAAGAGGTTGTGTCCTGAATGCAAAGCCTGTTTTTTCCTATAAAGTGCCTCATTTGGACATCAGGCATGTTCTTGATCTATTCAGGTAATTTCATTGATTAGCTCTAATACCTTCTTGGTTTCCGATTTTTTTTTGCGGGACAGATAAGAAATAATATGTTCTCTTAAAAAAGACTTCAGCATTTCCCAGAGAATTCCTGCAGAGAGCTCTGAGGATGTATTTGTGGGAAAAAAAAAATCAGTTTGCTTGGATATAAACTCCATACAGTTTTCATCTGCTAATAACAGTGGGTTAAAGTACCATCTGTGAGATGAATATATAGGGCAAAGTGATTTACGCTCCATGATCCAAAGGGGCATGGTCAGAGATAACAGTAGCATTGTACTTACAGGATTTAATCATAGGCAAGAAATTATCTATGAAGAAATAATCAATTCTTGAGTAACAGTGATGCACAGGTGAGTAGAAGGAATATGCTGTTGATTTTGGGTTTAGGGATCTCTAGGGGTCTGATAAGTTATGATCAGTTACAAACTGTGATTTTTTTTGCAGTGTTAGATATCATCACTCCTGTAGCAGGAGACTGTGGTGTTATGGGTCCACAGCTCATTGAGCAAAGGCCATTCATTTTAATAAATAATCACCGCACCGAGGCGGCTTCGTGAGGGGGGCGTTGTTGTAGCGAGCCGCGGGGCGGTCGTCAATGTGGGCGTTTCTCACCGTGTGCACAGGTGAGGAACTGCCCACATTTGTGATTGTCCCGTGGCTAATGCTACAGCTGTGATGGCCCCTCACGCTTTTAAAAAAGCCTTGAGTTGGTTTTATGGGGAAGAAAGAAAGCGTTGAGGTGTAAAAAAGCGATCGGGAGAAAAAGGAAAGGAGAGGACGGAGGTTATCGGGAGCAATAGAGGAAGCAGGTCGGTGAGAGAGCCGAAGAGCGGGGACGGGCGGCGAATGGCGCTTCGTGGGCAGCTGCGTTGAAGCTGGGTGTTAGGCCGACACCCAGGCGTTTGTGTTGATGTCGCTCCCGCTGAGCGATCAGGTAGCGGGAGTGACCAGGGAAGGCGACTGGCCGCAGAGAGGCCATGGAAAAGGCAGCGGAAGTCGGGAGACTTGGTGCTGGAATCCCCAACGTGGGCGACCTGGCCGTTGGTTGGAAACCAAGTTCTCCGTGACTGGGATGAGTGCCATACCGGAGCCAGGGTTCGGGAGGTCTCCAGTCTCGTGCGTGTGTTTCAGGAGGGCAGCTGCAGAGAGCGTCTTGCCTGCTGCGATGCCCAAACGGGATTAGCAGGTGAGACACTAACAAATGATGCACCAGATTTGTTGATTGGTTTTAAGACTGCTTCCTAAAAGAAGATTTTAACCTCTCGTTTTTAAAGGATTGTTTTTTTTCCAATGGTTTTAACCTCCACGTGTTCTTTTTATGGATTATTTATTTAATGAATATGAAGAACTGCACTATTTATTTGAACACTGTTTTTGTTTTGTTGACTGCTTTTAATAAAAGCACTATTGCACTTTTTGTATACCACCCCTTGCTCAATTGTTTATTTGCCTCCATTGACTAGCTCACTCGGCAACATTATCGACGGTGTTGGGTTCATGTGCTTCCAATATCAAAGGGAGTGTGGAGCCTGAACCCACATCGTCACAGAGACCTGTTGAGGCCTGGATTTAAAACATAATTAAAGTCACCAGCCATTATAATTTTATGAGTGTTCACATTGGGAATGGATGCAAATACGTTTTGGTTGAACCCCCTATGCTCCACATTGGCCGCATAGATATTTATCAAAATTAATTTACAGTTAAATAAATTACCCATGACGATTAGATATCGCCCTTCAGGTTCAGATACTAAATATGATACTACAAATTAGATTGTTCTATGGATAATAATTCCCACACCTCTAGTTTTCTTTGTAAAGCTGGAATGGAATATTTTGCAAGTCCAGTTTAAGTGCAGCCAGACCTGCACTGCTTACTAAGTGGGTCTCCTGTAAAAATAGTACTTTAGCTTTTAGACCTGTTAGGTGGGAGAATACTTTCTTTTTCTTTAATTCATGATTGAGACCTTTAACATTCAAACTCACAAAGTTAACTTTTGTTGGCATTCTGTAGTCTTAATTTAAGATAGTAGTACATTATTATACAGACAGCTTTGACCTTTGTTTCCAGTTTTTCCAGGTGTTATTGCCATGAAGCCTACTGTTACGTTGGCTCTTACAATTATAAGGATTAATAAGATAGATAAAAAATAGCTAGCTCTCTTTCTCCCTCACCACCCCCCCCCCAGCCCAAAACAAGCCCCCTAGCAGTGGTGCATGAAGATTAAAATAAAGATATCTATTGACTGTACAGTCCAAATACTATAAACATAAAATATAATCTTAAACAGTTTGAGAAAGTAAACCCAGGGAATGATGTTAAACAGTAGACCTGGATAAGCAGATGACAAACCCCAATACAATAAACCAAGGGTATGAAGTTAAACAGTCCACTATGAAGAAAAAGAAAAAATTCCACATACATACATACATACATACACTCATGTACTCGTATAATTGTAATTAAAACATTAAAAAATGGCAAATAAGGAAATAGAATGGATAATTACTTAATGAGTTTTATTGCGAATGCATCCTACAGCAGGTAAAATCATCTTTGCCGTGTCAAGACACGATGCAACTCATGATCATCTTTCAAAAAGTGTTGGGATCAATTTTCTTAACTCTTTTTCTGCTTCCTCCGTTGAGGTAAAAATGTACAAATTGCCTTGAATGTTCATTTTTAGTTTGGCAGGATTTCCGTAAGTGCTGTATCATGCTGTAAAATGCAGCACATTTAGCACCTGTTGGGTGAGAAGTTAGGGAAAATACAAGTGTGGTTATTTACAAATATAATCTGTTGTTTCTGTCTGAGAAGTAACATTGTTTGTAGTTTAAATTGTAGTTTTTCAAAGCACACAATGAAAGTCCTAGGCTTTGAGGTATTCGGTCCATGTATGTGGTAAGCTCATTTGAAATCCTCTCCAGTTATTTTAAAGAATAGTTTAGCTACGAATTTCACTGGGTTGGGACTTTTGAGATTTTCAAGGAGATCTTCGATTCTGATATTATTCCATCTGCATTCATCTTCGAGTGCAGCTAGTCTGTCTCCAAGCAATTTGCATTCGGAATTTGCAGCCGTTGATTTTTTGTCAGTGGTAGATACCAGTTTTTCTACTATTTCAATTCAAGTCGCGAATGTTTGCTTAACGTCTTCAAACTGACCACCAAATGCTCTAAACTTATTCTCAAATTTTTTCCAGCATAACTTTAAAGGTCAGTCTCTGGTAGGTTGTACCTTGAGCTTGAACTTTTGATGTCTGTTTAGATTTGGAAAGATAGATTGTATATATTGTAATTCAGTAAATACAGGATATAGTAGAGTCTCGCTTATCCGACATAAACGGGCCGGCAGAACATCGAATAAGCGAAAATGTAGGATAATGGCAGGTGTTAAGAAAAAGCCTATTAAACGTCAAACTATGTTATAATTTTACACATTATGAACCTAATAATCATGTTTTACAAGAAAACAACAGAATAAATTAACTGAAAAATGAACTTACAGTTACAGAATTGTCTGGAGTTAAATATAGTATGTACTGGCTTAAAAAGTTCAGTCCTGTGATGATTTAAAGACATTTTTGATCATAGTCTGCTTTCCTAATGAGTGCAGTTTCTTCGCTGTCAAGTCTCGCCATCTTTGCAGCTCATTATATCGATTCCTGTAGCAGCTTCTTGTTGCTCAATGTAATTAATTGCAGTTTCTAGAGCCTTAACTCCGCCACTCATATAGTCAACATCCGTACGAGCATATACTGTTTACTACAGCATTGTGTGTGTTTGTACTGTGACGTGCGAGTCCCCATCTTGCACCCGAAAACTCAAGGCTGATTCTCAGTACTTTTAGCAACACCAGCTTTATTAAGCTTGAAACAGCAACAGCGCGGTTATTTATTTTAGCGGGATCGAATTATGCACGCAAACCGAGGTTCCACTGTAATTAGCTGCGGTAGAGTCTGGAGCAACAAAAAATAGACTACGCTCACGCTCGCAACTTGCAGTTCTTGTTGCCGATTGATGCTTTTTTTTGCGGTGGGACGTTGGATAATACAGAATGTTGGATAAGCGAGACTATACTGTACTTTGGAATTATAAAAAAAAAAACCCAAAAAAATCGAAAAAATAACACCGCTGCTAACAGAGTTCCGCCTCAGATGTCCATCTCCTGTAGTGGATGAGACTAACTATGATTGTATTTTTTAATAATAAAACTATAGACCAAAGGTGCTATCTGTAGATTTTTTTTTTAATGATAAAATAAAATTCTATAGGCTTGTTCAGTAAAAATCATAAAAATGTTTAAATAATTAAAATTTCCTTAAAATGTAATTTGTTTTCAATAGTAAAATATTTACAGAAAGTTTTTATTAATAATACATATTGTATAAACAAAAATACTTGTTTCTTACTAAAGCTTAACAGTATGACACACACACACACACACACAAATGACAAACTGAAAAAATCCTCAAAGAAGCGGCAAATCTATCAAATGTTCATAAGATGTTTATGAAGAACATACGAGGCTAACATGCCTAACAAATTTACAAGTAAAATAGAATTATGTAGCTTTTAAGCTAACAAACCTATTATATATTAAGCAGCAATTTCAAAATCTTCATTCTTTTTTTTCCTAATTGAAAATGTGCTGCTGGAGTAACTCGTTACCTCCCAAACTTAGACAAGAAGTGTCTGTTTTAAAGTAGTTTTTCTTGCTGTTTGGCTTATTGCACAGGGCAACTCCTCCCATTTCCTTTTTTTTTAGTTTGTTACTCTTGTTAGTTTGTTACTCCACTTTCGTTAATGCAAAGGCTAATATTTTGGTCTTTTTTGGTGAAAATTAGCTGATTTAGATCTGATTGATTGGAGCAAGCATCACTAATATACAATGGCATTTTAGAGTACATGTGTTTTAGATGACAATTCCATGACCTTGTCTCAGTCCCCAGTAATAGAAAATTCATATCAATACAATAGCTATCCCAGTGGTTTCTATCTTGAATCAGTGCTTTCCATAGTAAGGGAAGTTTCAGGCTTGTGCTATTGAAACTTATCATGAAGGAAAAATGCGAAATGTGTTTGATGATGATGGTTTGGGACCACTGTTATTTTTCAGGGTGGAGGAGTGTAGTGGTACAAATCTGAACAGCTAAGTACAGCCAGAAAAAAGTGGGAGAAAAATAAATATAATAATAATTTGTCTCTAAAAATGAATAAATAGTTTATAATGTAAAGTTCATCTTCTCTATCATAGCTTTTTGTACAGAATGAGTGAATCACCTAAATTGCTGAAAATTAAACCATGTAAATTATTTAAACACCTATAAATAAAGCGTTTTAGGCCAAAAGGGTGTCCTAGTAAAAGAAGCTGAACCCAAGAAGAGATTGTTACCTTCAAACAATATTAAAAAAAAAAAAAAAGCGACATGAGATTTTCTAATATCAGAATACCTGAACATTTATCTACTTTTTTATTTTTAAATAAAAAAAGATGAATATGTTAATTTCATTATGGCCTTGGAGTGATACTGTAATACAATATCAATACTGCTGAAGGTTTCAGCAAATGAGTATTGATCTCCGCCCTTTTACAGTCTGTTCTTTGTAGATAAATATAGCATTTCGATTTTTTTTTTAATGTGGTAGTTATTTTTTTGTGCCCCAGCTCCCCAACCTAATGTAGTGTGGCAAGATTGGGACAAGCACCACAGTTACGTGTACTGATTCTCATTGCCTTAGAAATTTTAGAATATTGTAACGTACAATTTTTAAAACAAATACACATTTAAAAAATAGAGCTAAAATAACTTTACAAGTCTCTGCTTTCAGCTACATATATGCAAGCTTCCACTGAAGTGAAAGACTAGCATTTTTTTCTTCAAAGCAACAACAATTGTTATTATGATGAATTGAACATACAGAGTATCAGTATTAAGTTAAAGTGAAGTTATAAAAAGGCTATGTTAAAGTAATGTGTTTTCAGCAGTGTTTTAAGTGCTCTACTGTATCAGCCTGGCAAATTCCTATTGGCAGGCTATTCCAGATTTTAGGTGCATAACAGCAGAAAGCTGCCTCACCACTTCTTTTAAGTTTAGCTTTTGGAATTCTAAGGAGACACTCATTTGAGGATCTAAGGTTACGATTTGGAATATAAGGTGTCAGACATTCCGATATATAAGATGGAGCGAGATTATTCAAGGTTTTATAAACCATAAGCAGTATTTTAAAGTCAATCCTGAATGACACAGGCAACCAGTGTAGTGACATCAAAACTGGAGAAATGTGTTTGGATTTTCTTTTCCTATTTAGGATTCTAGCGGCTGCATTCTGCACTCGTTGCAAGTGATTTATGTATTTTTTGGGTAGTCCTGAGAGGAGTGCGTTACAGTAATCTAGTCTACTGAAAACAAAAGCGTGAATTAATTTCTCAGCATCTTTCAATGATATAAGAGGTCTAACTTTTGCTATGTTTCTTAAGTGAAAAAATGCTGTCCTAGTGGTCTGATGAATATGCGATTTAAAATTCAGATTACAGTCAACAGTTACCCCTAAGTTTTTACTTCCGTCTTAACTTTTAATCCTAATGCATCAAGTTTATTTCTGATAACCTCATTGAATCCATTATTGCCAATTACTAAAATTTCAGTTTTCTCTTTATTTAGTTTGAGAAAATTACTATTCATCCATTCAGAAATACCAGTAAGACATTGTGTTAGTGAATCGAGAGAGTCGGAGTCATCAGGTGCTATTGATAAGTACAGCTGTGTGTCATCAGCATAGCTGTGGTAGCTCACGTTGTAACCTGAGATAATCTGACCTAACGGAAGCATGTAGATTGAGAAGAACAGCGGACCCAGGATAGAGCCTTGTGGAACACCATATCGGATATCATGTGTCTTTGAGATGTGATTACCACAACTCACAAAGAATTTTCTCCTGCCAGGTAGGATTCAAACCAATTTAAGACACTGCCAGAGAGGCCCACCCATTGACTAAGGCGATTTCTAAGAATATTGTGATCAATGGTGTCAAATGCAGCACTCAGATCTAAGAGGATGAGAACAGATAAATGGCCTCTGTCTGCATTTACCCAAAGTCATTTACTACTTTAACGAGTGCAGTTTCTGTGCTGTGATTTGTTCTGAAACCTGACTGAAATTTATCAAGAATAGCATGTTTATTGAGGTGGTCATTTAACTGCATAATGACTGCCTTCTCTAGAATTTTACTTAAGAAGGGCAGGTTAGAGATGGGTCTAAAATTTTCAAAGCAGAGGGGTCAAGATTATTTTTCTTGAGCAGGGGTTTAACTACAGCAGTCTTAAGACAGTCTGGAAGACCCCGTATCTAATGACAATTTACTATGTCAGAATATTGTCAATTAGCACGCCTGATACTTCTTTGAAAAACCTTGTTGGTATTGGGTCAAGGACGCAGGTGGAGGGTTTCAGTTGAGAGATTATACTATGTAATTCAGGTAAATCTATCCTGGTGAAAGCATTTAATTTGTTTATAATGGAGTACCGGGGCTTTGGAGGTTCTGCAGTGTTGGGGAGATATACTATGTTATCTCTAATATCATTAATTTTTTGATTGAAAAATACAGCAATGTTCTCACAGGTTTCACTGGAAGTATTCTGGGGCATTCCTTTGTGTTACCTGGGTTTAACAGACGATCAATTGTAGAAAATAAGACTCTGGGATTACTAGCATTGTTATTTATAATATTAGAGAAATAGCAGCCTCTCAAGACGGACTGTGTTATTGTATTCTGTTATTTTAACCTTCAATATCTCATAATGGATAGTTAGTTTAGTTTTCCTCCATTTACGCTCAGCTCTACGACATGTTCTTTTAAATCAGACACTCTTTGGGTCTTCCATGGAATAGCAATGCTAGAAGATTTTTAACTGTCTTTTCAGGTGCAACTATGTCAACAGCAGCTCTTACTTTAGAATTAAAGTTTTCCACTTTACTATTTACATTATCCTCGCTATTATAGTTGGCACTATAAATGGACTGATTGCTTAGAATGTTTGTAAGTTTTAAAGCTGCTGATCAAAGAAGCTTTTAACAAAATGCTTCTCATGAGTGTTTTCTTTTTATTTCTATATTAAATAGTAGAAGGAAATGGTCTGATAGACCGATATCAATGACCTGCTTTATATCAACTTTAAGTCCTTTAGTAATCACTAAGTCTAACGTATGACCTGCTTTATGTGTAGGCTGATTAACGAGCTGTCTCAAATCAAAAGAGTCCAGGAGGTTCATGAATTCTTTTACTTTTGGTCACACTGATTGTCGATATGAAAGTTAAAGTCCCGACTATTAAGAGTGTGTCATAGTTTGTAATTAAAATTGACATTAAGTCAGAGAATTCCTCAAAGAAAGACGCGTTATATTTAGGAGGTCTATACACGGATAATACTAGAACGTGAGAATCTCCATGAATAACAACGGCGAGATACTCAAAGGACTTAAATTTACCAAAACTAACATCTTTACATTTTACCGGCTCGAGTAAATGTTTGCCAAGCCCCCCTTTTCCCTGGCGGTCTGCATGAGTAAAACTGTAATCCGGAGGTGCAGATTCGATTAAAACCGCTGCGCCGTCTGAGTTAATCAATGTTTCTATCACTAATAAGATCGTTTATAAAAAATGTCTTGTTAGTTAAAGCTCTAACATTTAATAGTGCCATATTTAATGTTTCTGAGGGCAGAGCTGAATTTATGCGTTATTGGTATTGGAACAAAATTGTTATTTTGTTAACGCCGCTGTGTGTATTTTTATGTAATCTACAATCTGTTTTATAGTTTTAATGCATTGTTGATCTAAAGTAGTAATTTCAATTAAATTATTGGTGTTTATGCCGCACTGCCTAGATTTTTACGTGCATTAAGATTTGTTATTAGATTATTAATGTTGTGCACTTTAACGGAAGACTGTGTTAAGCCATTATGTCCTATCAAAGCAGTAGCATTACGGAAGGGGTTAAAGTAGAAGTAGACAGTCAAGATAGACAAATTACCTTAGCGATGTTTTCAGAGGACCGGCCAAATCTATTGGATGCAGTCCATCCCGCTTGAAGAAGCGCGGCCTTTCCCAAAAAAGATCCCAATTGTCAATAAACCCAATGTCTTGAGTCTCACAGAAGCCTCTCAGCCAGTTGTTTTAAACCCAGCAGA
Source organism: Polypterus senegalus (assembly GCF_016835505.1). NCBI lineage: Eukaryota > Metazoa > Chordata > Cladistia > Polypteriformes > Polypteridae > Polypterus > Polypterus senegalus. The sequence continues at coordinate 52,663,913 of NC_053156.1, forward strand.
CGACTGTAGTATTCATTCGATCGTCTGGCGAGAGGTAGTGGACCCGAGATGAAGATTTTTGCCGATGGGGTCCTCTCCTTTGTGTCTTTAACTAGTGCTGCAAAATCAGCCTTGAGAACCTCCGACTCTTGGTACCTTATGTCGTTCACGCCGGCGTGTAAAATAATGGATCCAACTGCCCTCTTGTGCTTCTGTAGATGGTCGGCGCCGCTCATCACATCTCGGACTCGAGCACCGGGAAAACAAGAAACAAAAGATTTTTGATTAGGGCATATGATAATGAGGTTTCGTACAATTGAATCACCTACCACGATTGCATCACCCGGGGTTGAAGGCAAACTGGGGACGCGGAGAGGGTCGAACCGGTTCTGGATTGGGATGCTCGCCTGTGCCGATGGAGGTGTTCTAGCCTTGAACCCCCGCCTGCAAAGCTGAAACCCGCCGAGGTCTTCATCGCCGTTGTCGTTGCTCCTACAAGGCGCGGGGGTGAAGCTTACTTGCCCTTGGAATTGAGCGGCACTAGGTGGGGTTGATGATACGTCGACTTCAGTTGTTGAGTGTGGTTTGTCCAGCAGCCGAGCCTTCAAGGCTCTGAGGTACCTGCGTCTGGACAGGAGTTTCTGAATCTGTTTGTCGAGTGCCTGGAGTTCTTCGACTACAGCAACGCGATTCATCTCACTGTCGGCCTTTGTCTGCTTCTACTTCCGCTTCCGCTTTGTCACCTAGGAAGCATTTCTCTTTAACTTTCCATTTTTACCTGTATTATATGCACATACTAATTTGGTGTTGCTCCTCATATTTTTGTGTCTTCGATAATTTTCTACTCCTTTTTTGCTTCATTAAAGATTACTTTGTTTTTATTGATTTACTAATGTATTATACTGTATTTAATTGCATTAGTTAGCTCAATCCACCAAATATTTTCCATTATTTCCATATTAGCCTTCCATAACGGAGTTCATTATTCCATGTTTTTCATGTAGTACTGTTTATTAGAATTTAGAGTAGAGTATTGTAGTGCTATATGATATATAATATCAGTTAACATTGAAATGCACATTTCTTACAGAAATAGTCATTTACTTTAATATGTTACGACCCCAGTGCCATTGGTGAAAAAGGTGATAAATTCCTATATTAAGCAAGATTGTAAGAAATACTACTTGGGAATGTACTAATCTTATAGAAGGTAAAACTCTTACAGACATGATGAATCTGGTTGCCTAGTTCCTCATACATTAAAAAATTCCAGTGTAATGATTGGTTTCTGGTGTTGTGCATTTGGTTTATAAAATACATATCTAAATTATTTGTTAATATCACTATGAATAATTTGCAAAAACAAACTTTGCAAAAGCTAAATAGTTTAACATACCTTCTAAATTTATGCAATATTTTTCACTGCTTTCATGTACTGTATGGTTCTTCCACACAGAGAACAGTATTCCTAAGAAGTTAGCAAAGGGACAATGTGCATCTGTAAAAGGGGAAAATAAAATTATTCCCACATTAAACATAATAGAAAATAAGCAAATGTTTTGGCTGTATAACATTGCTTGTGCAGTATTCTTAATAAATACAACCTACTTCACATATTTATAATACATTTTATTTATACATGTTTCCTATGCTCAAAGTAAATGTTTGCAGTCAGCAATGTATTTAAGACTAATTGTGGGTAATGCAGTTTAAAATGGCACAAATCCATCAATTGTTTATTTTGTATATTATCTATATGATGGTGAAGTGAATCTGTCTTCAGGCAGTGAAACTGAAAACCGTGAAATAGAAAGGGATTCTGATAAATCCAAAAGTGACATGTTTCAGTCGCTCATGTGCAGTGTGCTGTTCTAAAGTTGATCAGTCTGGAAAGAAAATCTGCAAAGAATCGCATTACTATTGTCCTAAACGTGTGGTTGGATTGTGACTTCTGCCACTTCTGACTTTGTACTTTTAGTGTTTTTCATCACGTTTTGCACTAGAAAGTTCAGATTTAATAAGGCGAAAAAATGCAACGGGTTTTACATGTTTTTTCAAGAATAAATATAACAGTAAGGGGGTTAAGATTTTCAGGATCAAGACCAGACTTGTTTTTAACACTGGAGTTACAGAAGTGATTTTAAAAGTGCCTGGCACAAAGTCATTATCAAGGGATGTTTTTATTATTATTGTTAACAGTCTGGATTTAAGAAGTATGTTGGGGATGGGGGTCCAGTACAGAAGTATTTGGCCTTACCTTACAAAGCAGGTCATTAACACTAGAATTACCAGAGCCTATGAAAAAACTTGTTGATCTGTCCCACCTTAAATCACTTCTCACCTCTCCATCAGCATCTTTTGTCCTTTAAATGTGTTGATAAGCTGCAGTCTGCTATCACATCCCCCACCGGCGCACAGTTTTCTTAGCTCAAGTCTATTTACCTGTGTGTCAGTTGCTTGGAGTTGTATAGAATGAGAAGTCAAGCAAAATCGTATCTTTTATAAATGCTATATCGTTATTTGGAATGCATGCATTTCATGTGTGTTCCTTGTCTATGACGATCTATTTAAACACATCGTTAACAAAGAAATGTTTTTCATGTTTTAGTAATAATTGACAAAATGTAGACATGAAGTTTATAATGTGTGAAGCCTGAAGTCCAAATATCAAAGAAACACTTTCACAAAAGGTACAAATATATTTTTGAATAAAACCGCACTTGTTCTGTTATAATTGCGGAAAAAAAAACACACGTTAGGGTGCGACATTGACACACTTTTGCTACGAGCGCTTCGGTGGCGCAACGGTATCAGCTGTTGAGTGGTAATCTAAACTTCACGGATTCGATCCCAGACGAGTCCATTTTGAGAAGTGAGCTGCATGTATTCTTACTATTTTAGAATAAAAACATATATTTGATTCCGGTCTGTAACAGCCATTGTAATTTATGATACTTGTAAAGGTTAGCTTTGTTTATTTTGTTTGTTCTTTCAGCCGCGTTCACGATACATTTTCCCCCATCCCCCCCCACATTTGACACTGCAGTTTTCACACAGATGCGCTATAACGGAGGTAAACTCAAATCGATCTGGCTTTTATGTAAGTAACATAAATATTAATGTTTTGGGCACATGCACCATTCTTACATACACCGTCCTTTGTATGCAAGAGCCAGTCATGATTTGAGTTTGTTTGTTCTTACATACGAGTGGACGTTTCTTGCGGAGAGGGCTTCTGTTTTCTCCGATCTGAGTTCACCTCTGTTATAGCGCGTCTTTATTTGAAAACAACAGTGTCAGTTTGGGGCGAGCGTGAATGCGACTGAGAAAATAAAACTGAATAAAAAAACGCTAACTTTGACAAGAACTATAAATTTACAGCGGTTGTTACAGACGTAAATCAAATGTATGTTTTTATTGTGTAACATTAACAATAATAGCAGCCTTCTACTCAAAATGGTTAACTTGAGAAGCTGCCAGCATCGAACCCAGAAGCTCTTGGTTAGGAGTCAGCAGTTCTTAGCATTGCACCATGCAAGCTGTCGCATCAAGCACCTACTGTAACCTGCTTTCTTTTTTTCTTCGGTTATATTCTTGAATAAAACTGTACTTGTTTTGCTATACTAGTACTTTTTGTGAAAGTGTTTATTTGATATTTGGACTTCAAGCTTCACACCTTATACGCATGTCGTAACATTTGAGTCTGATGATTGTATATAGCACAGAACTGAACTCTCTATACTATTCTGTCCTCTGCATCTGCTGGAGTTCACAGTAACATGTGGACACTGGCCAAGATCGGAACAAAAAACCAAACGCGGTCACTAACTACAACTGCATGAAGGTGTGCAAATGAATATAATGTTGCATTAGTGCAACAACATTTTCGGAAATGTACAATACAGGTCATAAAATGAATTATTCTAAATCTATACTAATAAAAGGCAAAGCCCTGACTGACTCACTCACTCACTCACTCATCACTAATTCTCCAAGTTCCCGTGTAGGTAGAAGGCTGAAATTTGGCAGGCTCATTCCTTACAGCTTACTTACAAAAGTTAGGCAGGTTTCATTTCGAAATTCTACGCGTAATGGTCATAACTGGAAGCTATTTTTCTCCATATACTGTAATAGGGCTGTTCGATATAACGATATATATCGGATGACAATATTAAAACGTCTATCGCACCACATTACGCTATCGTTTGTTTCGTGGTGTCGCAAAATAAACTGTTTACGGCAATATTTTTTCATTGTTTTGATGGCCACCACGTGGATGCAGACACACTATCATGGCTGATGAAGACGAGGCAACACCAGGTAGCTCCACACAGAAGGACCTTGTTCCTAAACGAGGGGCTACCTCTGTAGTATGGAGATGGTTTGGATTTGAAAAGTCTGACACGGACCAGAAAACGGTATTGTGCAAATTATGCTGCAAACCGATCGCTACCACAGACTCCAACACGACAAACCTATTCTACACCTCCGCAAAAAGCACGTGAGCGAGCATGCAGAGAGTTTACAACTGAGAGGCAGGCCACGTAGGATATTACAGTTGTAAAGGTACTATTTAAACGAGCATGTTAAAAGCTTGGAAGATTAATTGCTACCAAAACAATTTGCTTAAGGCATAATTTTCCCTGCAGCGTTTGCTGTCAGCGTTAATCTTGTTAAAATTATGTTTACGCCACAGCTGCATTAACACGGCAAATCTCCGTTAACGAGTTACCGCGGATCGCCCCGTGCTTGGGGCTGGACGGCATCAACACGTTAGCGCCGTCCTATCCCACGCACGGGGCGATCAGCTGTAACTCATTGACGGAGATTTGCCACACTACGATGTGCAAATTAACATTTTACTAGAATGTAGCCTAAAAAATATTATATTTAATATTATATATTTAATATATTTTTGTCGTAAGCCTTATTGCTGCTACAGTTTGAAGTACAATGTTTACATTTGGTTTTGACAGTTAATGTTAGACTTGTATTTATTTTGTTTAAAGGGTTTATTGGCCTTATATAGTTTAGTTGTTAGTGCTTTGATCCTTTTATATTTAATATATGTTGTGAGAGTTATTGCTGCTACAGTTCACATTTTGTTTATGTCAGGCATTTTATATAGCAGTATTTTATATTGGGCCTTTAGTAATTTGTTTTTGAAAAGTGTTTTATATTTGATACATTAACATTTTATGTTTACATTCTAAGACAAACATTTGCTCAAATGTTCTAAATAAAAGAACAGAAATAATTACAAGTTGAGTACTTCTCATTTTTGATTTTTTTAATTTAAATGAAAAAAGGAGTGGTGATTATATAAACTACTAGCAAAATGCCCGTGCTTCGCAGCGGAGAAGTAGTGTGTTAAAGAAGCAATGAAAAAGAAAAGGAAACATTTTGAAAATAACGTAACATGATTGTCAATGTAATTGTTTTGTCACTGTTGTGAGTGATGAGTGTTGCTGTCATATATATATACTGCTCAAAAGAATTAAAGGAACACTTTTTAATCAGAGTATAGCATAAAGTCAATGAAACTTATGGGATATTAATCTGGTCAGTTAAGTAGCAGAGGGGGTTGTTAATCAGTTTCAGCTGCTGTGGTGTTAATGAAATTAACAACAGATGCACTAGAGGGCAACAATGAGATGACCCCCAAAGCAGGAATGGTTTAACAGGTGGAGGCCACTGACATTTTTCCCTCCTCATCTTTTCTGACTGTTTCTTCACTAGTTTTGCATTTGGCTACAGTCAGTGTCACTACTGGTAGCATGAGGCGATACCTGGACCCTACAGAGTTTGCACAGGTAGTCCAACTTCTCCAGGATGGCACATCAATACGTGTCATTGCCAGAAGGTTTGCTGTGTCTCCCTGCACAGTCTCAAGGGCATGGAGGAGATTCTAGGAGACAAGCAGTTACTCTAGGAGAGCTGGAGAGGGCCATAGAAGGTCCATAACCCATCAGCAGGACCAGTATCTGCTCCTTTGGGCAAGGAGGAACAGGATGAGCACTGCCAGAGCCCTACAAAATGACCTCCAGCAGGCCACTGGTGTAAATGTCTCTGACCAAACAACCAGAAAGACTTCATGAGGGTGACCCAAGGGCTCCATGTCCTCTAATGGGCCCTGAGCTCACTGCCCAGCAGCATGCAGCTCGATTGGCATTCGCCATAGAATACCAGAATTGGCAGATGCACCACTGGTGCCCTGTGCTTTTTACAGATGAGAGCAGGTTCACCCTGAGCACGTGACAGAAGTGAAAGGGTCTGGAGAAGCCATGGAGAACATTATGCTGCCTGTAACATCATTCAGCATGAGCAGTTTGGTGGTGGGTTAATGATTGTCTGGGGAGGCATATCCATGGAGGGTCACACAGACCGCTACAGGCTTGCCAAAGGCACCTTGGCTGCCATTAGGTATCAGGATGAAATCCTTGGACCCATTGTCAGACCCTATGCTGGTACAGTGGCTCCTGGTGCACGACAATTCCTGGCCTCATGTGGTGAGAGTATGAAGGCAGTTCCTGGAGGATGAAGGAATTGATACCATTGACTGGCCACCACACTTTCCTGACCTAAATCCAATAGAACACCTCTGGGACATTGTTTTGGTCCATCCAATGCCACCAGGTTGCACCTCAGACTGTCCAGGAGCTCAGTGATGCCCTGGTCCAGATCTGGGAGGAGATCCCCCACAACACTATCAGTCATCTCATTAGAAGCATGCACCAATGTTGTCAGGCATGTATACAAGAACACAGGGGCCATACAAAGTGCTGCGTACAATTTTGAGTTGCTGCAATTAAATTTTGGCAAAATGGACTAGCCTGTTACATAATTTTTCACTCTGATTTTTGGGGCGTCTTTGAATTCAGGGCTCTGTAGGTTGATCATTTTCATTTCAATCAAACGATGTGGCATCCTTTCATTCCTAACACATTACCCAGTCTATATCAGTATAGATATCCAGGAGGATTTCTTTTTCCCATTGAGATCTGATGTGTTTTCAAAGTGTTCCTTTAATTTTTTTGAGCAGATATATATATTTACACATACATATACATACACACATACATATATACACACACATATACTATATATATATATATATATATATATATATATATATATATACACACACACACACATATATAAACATACATATACATATACATACATACCTACATATATACACACACAGCTATTTCGTATCAGTGCAATACGCTGCTTGTTAAAACGGATAACTCCTCTCTTACGTGCAAGTCTGCGTGGATATTATGAACTATTGTATTTGTTCAAGTTCTATTTAAATTTTAAATAGAAGGAATTTTTATTTAGTCGACAGAAATATCTTTGGTAGGAATGGTAAAAACAGACAGGAATATTATTCGTGAATAAATCAACTCAAACCTTAAACAACTTATAATATTTTGCTCTCCATAAAAATATATCCTGTCTAAATTATACAAGTTAGAAATAAAGTAAGCGTTAAAAGAACAAACATTCACATTTCTTTACTCTTATGTAATTTTATATAAAAATAAACTTAGATTTTAAATATCCCAAAAGATTTTGCTCTCCATAAAAATATATCCTGTCAAAATTATACAAATTCAAATATGAACATGCTGCATAACAAAACCTAGAAATATAAATAAAATGTGTTCCTTTCAGCAATAACAAATCATTCAGTTGTCTTTGCTCATATGTCATTTTAGAGCTAGACGCCTGGCATCTTTTTTGGCAACAAGTTCGTTTGTTTGGTGTGAGGTTCTGTGTTGTGGAGATTCTCAGGATGGATTGCAGGTGCTCATCAGTGAGGCGACTCCTGTGTGCTGTTTTGTTAGTCTTTATCACTGAGAAGAGCTTCTCACACAGATATGTGCTACCAAACATGCACAAGGTTCGAGCCGCATGTAGACGGACTTTTTGTTCTTCAAAGTCACCAAAGCGCCGTGCAAACTCAGTGCGCTCAGTTTATCAGCAAAGTGCGTATTGGGAACACGATAGTGGCGACTTGGTTCAACATTACTTGGCAACAGGGAAAGTGGGGCAAATTGCACTGGTGCATTTGTGTCTCCCATAAAAGCAGCTTCACTTGAAATCACTTTGTGATTGTGCACGGGTAAAACGTCCGCTGAAGTGTCAGATTCTTATTTAATTCTTCTGCTTTCTGTATCTTCTGCATTGCATTCAGGTTACCCTGATGTTTTGTCTCATAGTGCCGTCTTAGATTAAATTCTGTAATTACAGCCACATTAGCTCCACTAATGAGACACACGGGTTCAGTAAACATATACTCAGCCTCCCATCGGTTTTTAAAGGCTCTATTTTCAGAATCAACTTTTCTCTTCAGCATCGTATGAGCTAGCTTCGCAATAACTTGCAGCATCATAAGCTAGACTTGATTAACGCGGTAAGTGTTCGGCAAGGCAGCTGAAGTGCTGCATTATGGGATCTGTAGTTTGTGTTACCAGCGCTTCATATACCCGGGCCATTAATAACAATAATACAGTATATAAAATGATCTCGGGCTGGATATAATTACACGCCGGGCCGGATGTGGCCCGCGGCCCTTGAGTTTGACACATATGGACTAAATAGAACTTGAAAATATATATTTTTGTAAATGTGATCGCGCAATTCAGATAGAGTTGACGCGCACTACAGCCTGCATGCCTCAATAAGTCATCCTCCCCTCGC